>NW_017386027.1:1869179-1877300 GCF_000237925.1 Schistosoma mansoni | reverse complement strand
ATGCACAAGTCTAACCTCAATCGCTCCACGACAATATGCGACCATCTTTCATTGTCTTAGGTGAGTACCTTCCTTAAACCCAGTACAGTTGAACACAACTGGTCACAGCTTCTCAATAGAATTACGACAGTTTCCTCTTGAAGCCAGTTACTAGTGAGTGCATGATAATTATCAGTATAGAGTTGTGGGTAATTTAGTAGTAATAAAATTGTATAACTTTTTATAAGAAAACACTTGAGTAAATTGGTCTAGTGGAATCTTGTAACCTGCTACAAGATTATGTACTAAACTTTAATCTTTACTTTGGTATATGCAACAGTTAGTGTGATTACTCGGCTACTTGTTAGTAGAGTGGGTTCCTAATAGGCTTACAAAGTCTAGATATATTGCAAAAAAGGCACAATATTTAGAGGATACCGACTGTGCATCTGGTCAGGGTATCAACCTGTATCAGAAGGACAGATTTTTTTTTCATGGCTTAAGTACACTTCATTTGGTTTGGTAACTGAAGTTGTGTAGTAAGTTTCGGTCTCCCAAGTCGCATAACTGGTAGGGCAATCATAGATGTAGCAAGTGCATTCATAACTAAATCATACAACCTCTGAGAGCAAGAGGTTCAAATATGCCATTTGTATTAAAAATTTTAACCGATAGACCATTGAGCGAGCGTTGGGTTGTGGATGCGCACTGCTGAGGAGTCCCATAATAGGACGAAACGGCTGTCCAGTGCTTCCAGGTTTTTCATGGTGGTCTTGCTTCAATTGACTAATGATTTCAGCTATAAAAATACTAAATTCTCCACAAAACCTCCTCTGATCTATAACCATATGCTCACTAGTGACTGATTTCAAGAGATATTTCCTCGAGTTCTAGTGGGAAGCAGTGACCAGTGGAGTTCTACCAAGTCTGTTGTAGAGATATCAACTCACTGAAGACCACAGGTGAACGGTCGCTCAAAATCATGGATTGGTTGAAGTTAGACATAAACACCGTTGGGTGCTGTCACCCTCAGTGGTCTGTTGGTTAAGGGCTCTGGCTCGAGACTGATAGGTCCTGCGTTCGAGTCTCGTGAGTGCGGGTTCGTGGATGCTCACTGCTGAGGGGTCCCACATTAGTACGAGACGGCCGTCCAGTGCTTCCAGGTTTTCCATGTTGTTCTAGCTTCAATTGATTCATGATTTCAACTATAAGAATTAGAACAACATAAGTAAGCGAACAATATTGTTTTCAATTAGATCATTATCATCAGGTTTTACTCTAATATGGTTAGCATTTTTCTGGTTAGTGTTTTTTAAGCGAGTTAGTTGTTTACGAGATATGGTCGCTAACCTCATGTCCAACCCTCCTCCTTTATCCGAGCTTGAGACCGACAGCAGCCCTCGGAGGAGCTACAGGCGAAGTTTTACTCTGATATATATGAATATTTATATGAAAGTGTTAGACTATTCAAGGCCATTTGAGTCAATAATCACAATGAAATAGAATACGTCACCGAGTATAAAAGGTAAGAGCAGACGTTGATAGTGGGAAGACAAGTGTACGGATAGTGGTAAGAATATTAAAGTACGATAACAAAAGTTTTATCATCGCATTAGTTAAACATTGGAAATAGGAAGTCAAACATGAATAAATAGACTTAGAATAGTGATAACAAAGTATTAGAATCATTACGTAATAAGAAGTATGTAAATAATTAGATAGTGAAGAGTACAATAAGGAAAGAGGCGGAAAATTACAAACAAATGATGTCATTTGTTAAGTTATATCTGGTCATGGAAGGGATAGGGGCGAGGTTGTAAATTTCTTCTGTACACATAAATTGGGATGAAATGTACGAATTCCTATGACTTCTGCTATATGAAGGAGATGGGAACGAACTCCGTTGAGAAATGATGGAGGTGTACGATAGATCACTTGAAATGAATTTGATTTATCTGCATTATGACCATTATCAATTAGATGTGTCAAGATAGAACTGGGTATTGTTTTTATCTTGTCCTTCCCAAACCATGCTGGTAGATGTTCACTCACTCGTTGGTTAAGTTGCTTAGTAGTACGCCCGATATAGCTATTTCCACAGGAGCGCGTTTCGCCTTATTTGGGACTCGTGAACATCAACTCTGAGATGCAAATACATTCAATTGTAACGTTTCAACTAAGGATAATCTAATACTATCTAAAGTTGTTAATTGTCATTTGATTTGCAACAGTTATTGATGTAAATTACCTCTACATTGTGATAGATTCCTATAATGCAGTTAAGTGAAAATCTTATGACCTTGGACCATAATGACTGCTGATCTAGTACCATCATTTTTCCTCTAATCGATAACAAAGAACTTCATAGATAGAATATTCATACAGGACATGTTATTCTTATTGAGGAGCAATGTATACCGTTTACTATCATGAAGATATATTCACGAAGATATATCTTATTTCAAAGTAAATTCAAATGAAAGATGGATGTTTAAGTGATTTCCTAACAATTTTACATCTTTTCATAGTTGAAATCATGAGTCAATTGAAGCTAGACCAACATCGAAAACATAAAAAGCACTATACGGCTGTTTCGTCCTATTGTGAGACTCCTCAGCAGTGCGCACCCACGAGCGAGATTCGAACCCAGGACCTATCAGTCTCGTGCCAGAGCACCTAAGCAGTAGACCACTGAGCCGGTCGGCATCCAACAGTGTAAATGTCTAACTTCAACCAATCCACGAAGTTTGAGCAACTGTTCACCAATTGTCTTCATTGAGTTGATATCTCACAACAGACTTGGTTGAACTCCACTTGTTACTGCTTCCCAATAGAACTCCAGGAAATATCTCTTGAAGTTGAACATTGAATTTAGAAATTAACACCATTGGATGCCGGCCGGCTCAGTGGTCTACTTCTTAAGTGCTCTGGCACGAGACTGGTAGGTCCTGGGCTCGAATCTCGCGAGGCGGTATCGTGGATGCGCACTTTTGAGGAGTCTCACAATAGGACGAAACAGCCGTATAGTGCTTTTATGTTTTCCATGTTGGTCTAGCTTCAACTGACTCATGATTTCAACTATGGAAATACTGAATTCTCCACAAAACCCCTTCTGATTATAACTTTACATCTTTATATCTAATATCGTTAGGTGAAAACTATAGTTCATATAAAGGTTTATAAGAAGATGAAACCCAGCAATCTATTTTTGGAAAGGTAATTGATCAATAAATTCGTGAACATTGTTTATTTGATAAAGTATATCAGAATAGTAAAAGTATAGTCAATAGATAGATAGATAGATAGATAAACTGTTCCTATTAATTTATTAGATAGTAGAAGTTATATGCCTAAGATATCAGAACTTCAATTAAAACCTACATTCAATTTTACCCGCCATTCTTCTGTTTACTCGTCTATAAATACTTTTAAATGGATAAAAATTCTAGACCGTTGAGCTGTCATCTAGAGGTGTTAATGCCTAACTTCAATCAATCCACCAAATTGTGCGACCATCTTCCATTGTGTGAGGTAGATACCTGTCACTATCTGACACGAATGGATTGGTTAAAGTTAGATATTAACACCGTTGGATGCTGGCTCAGTCGTCTAGAGGTTAAGTGTTTGCACACGAGACCAAAGGTCCTGAGTTCATAATACAAAGTGTGGGATCGTGGATACGCTCTAGTGGGAAGTTCGACACTAGGACGAAATGGTTATCTAGTGCTTTCAGGTTTTCAATGGAAGTTTAACATCAATCGATTCATGATCTTAGTCAAAAAATTAACAATATCCACAACCTTTTACAGATAAATATTCATTAATTTTTGTGTCTTACTTTCGTTTATCGTTTTTCTCCTATTGTCTCAGTTTCCGTTAACTTTTCAATATCACCATTGTTGAGTATTCTATCAGGCCTTTTCATTTCCCATTAAACGGAAATTGTTAGCTACCGGTAATGGGAAACGTGGAAATCTGTCTAAAGAAGTATTAACTTACATGAACTCAAGCATGATTAACATTATTACTATTGACAATTGATTAATCACTTTGTAGTTAACAATGTCATGTGGTACAGGTCTTTCTTAGTGCATATCTAGGTGACTTAACATTGTCTGCACCATATTGAGATGTAAAATGTTGGTTAAAGATAGTCAACAGGAAACCCTGGATTTAGATTTTGTGCGATCTGGCACTTGTCAGGAAGATGTATCTGTAATTTTGAGGAAACTAGATTAAATGATACATGTCTTAAATATTTTCCATTTAGCATGAATTTCTCCGAACATTATAAAAACAACAATTATTCATGTATAATTAAAACATGGAAATCAATTTATCCAGTACAGATCATGAGTCAATCGAAGCTAGACCAACATGGAACACCTGGAATCACTGGACAGCCGTTTCGTCCTATTATGAGATTCCTCGGCAGTGCGCATCCACGACCCCACCTCGCGAAATTTGAACCCAGGATCTATCCATGGTGGTCCAGCTTCAGTTGACTTATGATCTTAACTAATAAAATTACTAACTATCCACAAAAACCCCTTCTGATATTTATACAGTACAGTTATTAATCAACTATACACTTTATTTGTCATGTTCAGTTCACCTCATCGTTCATTTGTTTGTAGTCTATTCCTACGCAATTTTTAAATCCAAGTTACATGTACTTGACTGTGAGTTATACATTTTACTTTTGTATGTGTATAAGCACCACTTGTTAAAGTGGTGAATTGTGCTATCTAAATTTGTAAGTAAGTGTAACTAGACTAGAATCTGACTTATTGGTTGAAATAGAAATGAATCTAAAAAGAACATTCACAAATAGTGTGAGCATACTACTGATTATTATTCGATGATTGATCAATTAAGTAGTTTGATGGAATCAAATGAAATATTGTATGAATTCTTACATTGACAACTACATTATGGATAACATCTTGTGTAGTATTATCTAACGTTACTATATGACGTTTAGAGTTGAAAGCGACAAGTGAATATATTACTCAAGACCGATAGATGTTTATTCAGAGGTAGTCAAAAAGTGTCACTCAACTGTAACATGAAACGCTCGAAGTTATAGGGTCAGTGAAATGTCACAGAAGCCTAGCCAAATCATCCGGCAGTTGGGTCACTAAATATGGAACAGATCATCGACCCGGTCAAGCTCAAGGACAATGAACGCGCATCAGTTAATCATACGTCATGGACTGTACCATGCGGCAGTGGTTCTACTTTTGCTTGAATCTAGTTTAACTCATATATTCCTGTAATAACGTCCTTTGTGTTGTACAGTCTTCAGAGCATCCATGGTCCCTTGATACGTCGATTGGGCGATCCACGTAAGGTGCTGATCGCGAGGTGTGACTTCGAAGTTAGCCTGTTCGTTACACCGTTCCCATCTAAATCGAGTAAGCTTCCAATCATTCGACATAGATCATCAACGTTGATGGTCTACAAAGTTATTCCCATTTTTACAGTTTCAAGGGGAAGTTACCTGTTAAATACAGATTACTCCATGCTATTTGAGTTCCCATTTACTAGATTTTAATCAACTTCATTAATTATGTTTCGGTACTCCATTCAACATTATTTCTGCATAACAATCAACGTTATAAGCAAAGATTGATAGTGGCTAGCAGTGCAATCCAGGACAAGGCGCGTTTCGTCCTATTTGGAACTCGTCAGCTGGATGTACCTGAATCTCAGAGTTGATGTTCACTCTATCCATCTTTGGTTACAATACTAGTGAAATAAGGCTATATCGAGACAATACACACAGTATGTACATATGCAAATTAGAGACTGACCAGTTGCAGTCCTAAACATCAATGGGAAGATTCAAACAAATAATACTAAGTGAATCAACGTTATGCTATGACATAGTTTCCAGTGATTATGGATCAATGGATAGTGATGAAAAGTATGTCGGTGTAGTGTCAGTGATGTCGATGGAATTCTATCGACCAAACTGTATTAGGTGACGACTATTCGATGTGACTGAATATCATGTAAACCATGTATAGTTGGAGTCAACCAGGATGAAGGAACTATTGATTGGTCTTTTTTCTTAGTTAACACTAGTCATTAAATTCTGTTTGCTATCTTAAGACAACTTATGCTACCCTAATAGCAAGGTGAGAAACTTTCATTGTAAATCTAAACAATGGAGTGTTTATTATTGGTTACATCACTTGAATAATACACTCGCTTCGTAACTACTCAGTATGCTGACATCGTTCCTTTCACTCACTATTCAAACTTACTTGTTATTATTATACATTATCTCTCACTCGCTTTTCAGTTACTTCAGTATAATTTCAAAGGGAAAAATTGTATGAAATTACATCGATCAACTGTTTAAAATTATATTTATTATAAAAGCGTGTATCCACCTCTGGTTTCATGCGATGTGCTTTACTGTAACTATGAGTTACATAACCAAGCTGTCATACATTAATGTGACGTCCTTGGTCTGTCTACTTACTAATGTACAGAAGACAACTTATCACAATCTAGGTCAAACCTTGACACGATAGGCTGACTGGTTAAACCTTGAAGCGCGTGTGTGAGAGAAGGGGAGAAGACTGGAACATTACTCGCTTTATTCCCCATTTCGATTCACATTCCAATTCGAATTAGTGTAAAAAGATACATGAATAAATAAATGACTAACATAGCCATGATGTGCAAACAATTAGAAAATACAATTATGTCCAAAACTAGGCAGTAGTATAGAAAAACAGAGTACTAAACTAACTTACTTACGCCTGTTACCTCTCGTGGAGGAGCATAGGACGCTCACCAGCATTCTCCAACGAACCCTGTCCTGAGAAATCCTTCTCAGTTCTTTCCAGTTGTTATTCCTCCTTTTCATATCTACTTACGATTCTCGATACAATGTGTTTTTTAGTCTTCCTTTTTTCCGTTTCCGTTTGCAATTCCAAGTTAGCGTTTGTCTCGTGATGCGGTTTGATGACTTCCGAAATGTATGTCCTATCCAACTTCAACGTCTTTTCCAAATTTCCTCTACACCTGAATGGTGATTTGTTCTCTCCTACAGTAGGCTGTTGCTGATGGTATCCAGTCAACGGATATTGAGTGTTTTGCCATAGACAATTGTTTATAAACCCTCATACAGTTTTGAGGATGGTTGTGGTAGTTCTTCACGTTTCAGCTACGAAAAGTAGGACCGTCTTGACATTCGTATTGAAGATTATGACTTTAATATTGATTAACAGTTGTTTTGAGTTCCATATGTTCTTGAATCGTAGGAATGGGGTCCTTGCTTTGCCGATCCGCACATCTGCATCAGATCCTCTTTGCTCATCACGTGTGATTGGCTAGGCGTTCTCTTTGTTGTATTTGAGAATCTTGCTTCCTCCTTTGTGTATATCGAGGCCTATTGATACAGAGGCTACTGCTACATTGGTTGTCTTCATCTGTATATTTTCGTGTCTATGTGTTAGGAGGACTAAGTCATCTGTGTAGCCGATATCGTCTAATTGATTCTGAGAGAGTACTAAAGGTTACATTTACATTATAATAGCTTTGGAACGGAAAAGGATATAGCAGTGAATCATACATCAAGCAAAAGCTTATGATTGTAGAATAAACTGGAGACAAAAATAAACGTTAGTATTTTAAAAGCTTTGAATTAAGTGAAATAAAGTCCCCCCGAAATAAGTTCCGTTGTTTGTCATAGCTTCTTTGTTTCTCTGTTTACATCAACAAAATAAGAATAATATCGGTTTCTCCAAGTGATGTTACTATAAATGGACGATAAAGATTGATTAACCATTAGCGTTTTTTAGCGAGTTGATTTTCTACGGGATGGGGTCGCTAACCCCATGCCCAACCCTCCTCCTTTACCCGGGCTTGGGACCGGCAGTAACCCCCAGAGGAGCTACAGGCGGAGTTGGATTAACCATTAGACGTTGATTATTCATCTTTAGTTTGACAATTAAACTCATATACATACTTAGATAAACATTTATGATATGGTGGAGAAGATTTGTAGCTCAGGTGGGTGATTCCGATGGAGTTAAGGTCTCTGAGCTGGATGGTTTGGTCGTGGAGCTTTCATCGACAGTCTGAACGACATCATCAGCATGACGATGAAAGCTCCACGAAATC
>NW_017386027.1:1782563-1868979 GCF_000237925.1 Schistosoma mansoni | reverse complement strand
ATCCAGCTCAGAGAACAAAACTCCATCAAAATAAACATTTATAGATTAGTTCCATTGGAAAACCATCACAATGACTGTCTCATCTTATTTCGCGTAAATTTCTTGAGTTGATGGGTTAATTCAATGAATGATATAGTACTCATTTATTTTGATGACAGTCAATAATGATTAATCACTGAAACTACCTTATCAATCATATAACATATAAGAACTAATTTCAAAGTTAAATTCACTTGGTGTTGTGGACTTGTATCTTCCTATTATTATTTAGGATTGCAATTGATGAGTCTCTTGTTGGCATATGGGCATCCTATGCGGACTGCCTCAATATTGCCTGAAGTCACCAGCTTTATAAGAAAATATGGATAGTGGCTAGCAGTGGAATCCAGGATGCGCGTTCCGTCCTATTTGAGACTCGTCAGCTGGATATACCTGCATTTCAGAGTTGATGTTCACTCTGAGACTCGAACCCAGTACCGTCCGCTTCAAATGCCATCAAGTTATCCTCTTAGCTACTGAATCCTGATAGGCATCTGCTTGTGTAATGGAGCGAAGTTTAAATTCACTTGTTGTTGTTTAATTGCATCTTCTCATTGTTCTTTAGGATTACAAATGATCAGTCTCTTATTGGCATATATGCATTCTATGCAAAGTTGTTGAGTACATTTCAATAACTTGGTCAAATTCCATTTACCTATTCACTATTTGCTTTATCTATTTAACTGGTAAATGTAAATTTCTACTCTTCCCAAAGTCAACATTGACCTATACCCGTTAGGTCATTGAGCAATTGTTTAAGACAATATAATAGTATTTCAATGAAGATTGATTTTTTACTTAAATCAATCTCGAGGGGCAGGATCGTGGATGCGCACTGCTGAGGAGTCCTACAATAAGACGAAACGGCCGTCCAGTGCTTCCAGATTTTCCATGTTGATCTAGCTTCAATTGACCCATGATCTCAACTATATAAATCAATCTAGTTTGATCTCTTCTCATAAATTTTTAAAATAATATTTATCCATTTTGATTACCCAAAGCTAATGTATAGTCAATCTATCTAAAACCGAATCTAGATGTTGTATAACATTATGATAAATTGGATCAAACAGTAATGAGGTTTTTCAAAGAAAAAAAGAAAAACTGACTTCCTCTTGATCGATCTAGTTGATCAAAAAGTTTCGGTCTTTGGAAATCTCTATAACCCTGAAAGAGAGAGAGAGGGAAAGGATAAGAGTGTAATTGATTATGCGTGTGTGTATGTGTGTGTGTACAATTTATGTTATCTCTTACACAAATAACTGTATGAAATATATAACGTTCTATGTCAAAATGAATGATTCTGATGAAAGCGGACAAAGATGAATAAGGTAGAGTTCATATATGATGGGTCGACAAGTAGTTGATTAGTCAGTTTAGATAGTACCATCAATTTTCTATAAAAGGTTTAGTACTTTTCTTCCTAAACCACATTATAGCGCGGAAAGAACGAAATGTTATACTCTAGATGATATCATCATAGACATTAATCTTTTCTACTAAAGTTTTATTTTTCATAACCTTGATCAACTATCTATATCTATACAATCTAAGTAACATTAAGTAGTATATAACGAAATGATTTTTGGTTTCTGATTACTGATTCCATTTCATTTATCAGATAATAATCCCTTCAAATTGAGTACTGTATGAATCGTACATTAGATCTCTGCTTATAATGTGTCTACTTCCGATTCTTCAATCAATATTTTCTTTGGTCTTCCACTTTTCCGTTTCCATTCACAATTCCAAGTTAGTGTTTGTCTCGTGATGCGGTTTGATGACTTCCAAAATGTATGTCCTATCCAACTTCAACGTCTTCTCCTCATTTCCTCTTCACTTGAAAGCTGGCTTGTTTTCATCTACAGTAGGCTGTTGCTGATGGTATCCGGTCGACGGATATTGAGTATATTGCGCAGACAGTTGTGTATATATACTTGTACTTTTTTGATGATGATTGTAGTAGTTCTCCACGTTTCAGCTCCGTACAATAGGACTGTCTTGACATTCATATTGAAGATTCTGTCTTTAATAAAATCGTTATACTCTAGATGATATCATCATAGACATTAATCTTTTCTACTAAATGTTTATCTTTCATAACCATGATCAACTATCTATATATATATATATACAATTTAAGTAGCATTAAGTAGTATATAACGAAATGATTTTCCTTTCTGATTACTGATTTCATTTCATTTATCAGATAATATGAATGCTTTTTTGTAGAAAAAACCCCTCAAATTGAGTACTGTATATATCGTATATTAGGTATCTGCTTATTATGTTAATGTAAATTAGTTGTATAGCTGAATTACTATTTGCAGATAATAAATCTGGTTAGATTAAACTGTTTTAAGTCTATTCGAACTAATTTAAAGTATCGAATCTAAATGACGAAATGTTCTTAATTTGGACAATGAACATAGATACTTACTTACTTACTTACTTAGTTACGTCTGTTACTCTCAATGGAGCATAAGCCGCCGACCAGCATACTCCAACCCACTCTGTCCTGGGCCTTCCTTTCTAGTTCTATCCTACTTTTGTCCATTTTTCTCATGTTAATCTTCATTTCTCAGTGTAATGTGTTCTTTGGTCTTCAGTTTCTCTTTTGACCTTCAAGATTTCATGTGAGAGCTTGTCTTGTGACGCAGTTGGATGCTTTCCTCAATGTGTGTCCTATCCACTCCCATCCAGCACTTCCTGATTTCTTCCTCCGCTGAAATTTGGTTTGTTATCTCCCGCAGTAGGTTGTTGTTAATAGTGTCTGGTCAATGGATCCGAAGTATTTTTCTCAGATAACTGCTAACTAACACTTGTATCTTCTGAATGATGGCTTTCGTAGTTCTCCACGTTTCCACCCCATGCAGTAGAACCGTCATGACATTTGTTTTGAAAATTCTGATTTTGGTGTTGTTAGACAATTGTTTTGAGTCTCAGATGTTTTTCAGTTGTAAATATGCTGCTCTTTCTTTGCTGATCCTCGCCTTCACATCTGTTTCAGACCCTCCATTTTCATCAATTATGCTCCCCAGATATGTAAAGGTTTTCACATCCTCAAAAGCTTCTCTGTCAAGTGTAATTCGATTGGTGCATGTTGTATTGTATCGGACAGTCTTGCTTTTCCCTTTGTTTATATTGAGACCTACTGCTGCTGAGGCTGCTGTTACACTGTTTGTCTTATCCTGCATTTGTTTTTGCGTGTGTGATAAAAGTGCCAGATCATCGGCGAAGTCTAAATCGTCCAGCTGCATCCTAGCTGTCCAATGTGTCCCGTGCTTCCCTCCAGATTTTGACGTCTTCATGATCCAGTCGATCACCAGGAGAAAGAGAAAGGGTGAGAGTTAGCAACCTTGCCTGAAACCGGACTTCACCTCGAATGAGTCGGTGAGTTGTCCTCCATGGACGATTTGGCAGTTTAATCCATTATAGGAGTTCCGTATGATATTGATTATCCTCTCAGGCACGCCGAAGTGTCGAAGAAGCCTCCATAGTGTTGTCCTGTCCATGCTATCAAATGAATGAACATAGGTAACAATGGAGGATTCGTGATGATCAGGTTGTGAGTGAGGATAACGCAGTAGAGTCATCTTTATGAATGGAGAACTTTCTGGACATTATTGGATGTTATTGATACTGCAAACTGACTTAAGTTTTACATTCATTGAAAATTTGAAGGATCTAAAAAGATATTTTTGTCTCAGTATTAGATTCCATCTGAGTGCCCACTTGTGACCCTACCGGAGATAAAACTCAAAACCTTCGATCTCACGGCGAACGTTCAATCTCCAGAGAGATAAGCTGGAACCTAATTGTGCACATGTCTAACTTCAATTAATCCACAATGTTTCTCGACCATCTTGCATTGTCTTTGGTTGATAACTGTCCCTCACCAGACACGTGTGTTGCTCACTGCTAGGAAATCCTATATTAGGACGAAATAGCGATGCAGTTCTTCCAGTTTTTCAATGGAAATCAAAATTAGATTGTAAGGCGAATATGCATTAACATGAATTGATTGGAGTTGGGAATGTGTATTTAGTGTCTAAAAGTTGAACATTCATTGTGAAATCAGAAAGTAATGTATCATAGATGAAGACTATTGAGCACTCCCTTACCTGAATAAAACAACTACCCAGTCCTTCCTTTTTCTCAGTAATTACCTAACTATTAGCATTCCCTAATATAAACTATAAAAATTAATGGTTGTTAATGCTTAAAATTCAGATTAGATGAAAAACCGTGAATCATCGTATTACTAACTGATCTTAGTGTATGTCTCTTCAACTGAACTTCGCAAGAGATTAGGCCGTAGACTTATTGAGACCCAAACGAGCACAATGTCATAAGGTCACTAAGTCAGAATTATGATACAATACATCTAGCATCCAATACACCCTTAATCTCAGCTTAGTTGATTTAATAGATCACAACTTCCCTCAGGAATAAAGATTGTTATTCGAAAACTTATTTTTATCATAGAATAATGTCATCTGAAAAGAAATGTAGGAAATGATGAGGAGAGATATGCAGCTCGTTGACAACGTGTTCTATAAACTAGATAGTTTAAATACGAAGCTTTCATTGTCATTCCGAACGCTATCATCAACGCCTAATTCCTTTCAAAGTCACCTTTCGTAGCTTCTTCACTGATGTTTGTTTGTTTGTTTGTGATTCCACAAAGACAAAAACACAGCAACAGAGAGGAACAAATACAATATTATCTAAAGAATAAATTACACCTAGGGAGAGAAGCGTTACATTGAACAAAGAGGACGCTCCCTTCATATAAACAGACATAAAAGTAGACTGATAATAGAGTGACCTGACATGTTATCATTGATATCAGTCTATGTAGACAACTATGGATGTGAGTGAAACTTGGGATACAGGTATATCAGGGAATTTCTAGAATAATGTCAATACGCAGTCAACGGTCAGACAAACATAGATCTGATTTATCAACCCGTAAGTGAGAGATCAATTAATCGCATGTTCATAGATAAAGTAGAAAGGTAGTCGTCGTGGAAGCAAGAAAAAATGAAAGTGACTAAACCTACAAAGAAATCAGTTACAAATCAAACAATCAGAACGTTACGATTTTACATTGAAATCTTCCCAAACCCACAATAATCTTATTCTCAACAAATCTGAGTTGAACTATGACGAAGGTAAATGGATTAATATTATTGAGTTTAGATTGAGATCATGAATCGATAAATATTAGGTCACCATTTAAACTCTGAAAGCACTGGATGGCCGAAAGTTCTAGGTTCGAGTCCCATGTGCGAGATCGTGGATATGAATTGATGAAGATTCCCATACTAGGAAGAAACTCCCGTTCAGTGATTCCAGGTTTTCTATGATAGTCTGACATTTATCCATTCATGATATCAATCTAAACTTAACTATGTTCACAACCATATACGAATAATTTGATTGAAATCCTAAACCGATCTAAATCAGACTAACATTGCGAAAACCTGAAAGCCCTTGATAGGCATGTCGTTGGTTCAAGATTTCAATAAAATCCAACGTTCTTCATAACTATATACTTATAAAGATTATTGTAAAGATAAATTTTTGAATAACCTTGACCTACCAACATTGTTCATACAGATATGAATTCAGATTGTTTGTATCTATGTGCTTTCAGAAAGAGAGAGAGAGGGGGGGGAAAGAACATTCTTGATCTATTTTAAAACTAACCTTACATTAGTTGAATCAAAGAACATGAACATATATTGTAAATCATGGTGATCATTTAGTAACCGGGTCTGTAGAATATGATGTACTATTGTTTGTGCATAGTTACGGAAAAAATATAGTTTAGTCCGGAAACCAGAGTTTTTCTTCCAATAACAAATATATCTCTTCATAGTGATTAAATCAGTCGTAAGGCGGTTTACATTATAACTTGACAACCTGAGAGTTATTCATTACCATATATATATATATATATATACCTTAAAAGTTATTTTATAGACTAAATTAATCAATATGTATAGTTATATTACAACTAATTAGATTATAAATTCATTTAGTATTATTTGTTTGAATCTTCCCATCGATATGTTAGGACTGCAACTGGTCAGTCTCTAATTAGCATATGTGCATACTGTGCGAACTGTCTCGATATTGCCTGAAGTCACAAGCATGATAAGCAAAGATGGATAGTGGCTAGCAGTGGAATACAGGACAAGGCGCGTTTCGTCTTGTATAGGACTCGTCAACTGGATGTACTTGCATCGCAGAGTTCATGTTCACTCTGGGACTACAACCCAATACCTTTCGCTTCAAACGCCATCGCATTATCCACTCAGCTACTGATTCCTGATAGCCAACTGCTTGTGCAATCGAATAAAGTTTAATTCGTTTTTGTATTGGTTATTTGAATCTTCTCATTCATGTTTAGGACTGCAATTGATCAGCCTCTTATTGGCATATGTGTACAGTGTACGGATTGACTCGATATTGTCTTAGTTCTTCTGTTTTAAAGCTGAAAAGTATTCAATAAAGAAACTCATTCACTTGACTTTAAGGCATCTTTCCTTAAGTGTCATTATATTTCCGTAGATAGAATGTTAAACGAAAAATACATCCATTTCCACAACTCTTTATGAAGATAATGGAGATTGTGTTGAAATTTCAATAGTAAGTCCTTTTCAGTAGTTAATTCTTCGATTGTGTATACTTTTGGCACGTTTGTCAAGGTTGCTGATATTGTCACTTGAATTTCTTGTATTCAGCCCATTATTAAAAGTATGAGTTCTCTGTCTTTTCCTAATTTCCTCTTCAAATGAAAGGTGGTTTGTTCTCTCCCATAAAAGGCTGTTACTGATGGTATTCGGTCAACGGATATTGAATATCTTTCATAGACGATTTTTATAAATACCTGTACCTTTATGATACTGGTTGTAGTAGTTCTCCACGTTTCAGCTCCGCAAAGTAGGACTGTCTTGACATTCGTATTGAAGATTGTGACTTTGATATTGGTCGACAGTTGTTTTGGGTTCTATATGTTCTTCAATTGTAGGAATGTTGTCTCCTTACTTTGCCGATCCCTGCGTTTACATCTGCATCAGATCCTCCTTGTTGACCATTGATGCTTCCCAGGTACTTGAATGTTTTCATCTCTTCCAGAGTTTTGCCATCAAATGTGATTGGCTTGGTGTTCTGCTTGTTGTAGTTAAGAATCTTGCTTTCTCCTTTGTGTATGTTGAGGTCTATTGATTCAGAGACTACTGCTACATTAGTTGTTTTCATCTGTATTTGTTCGTGTGTATGAGATAGCAGGACTAGGTTATCTGCGAAGTCGAAATCGTCTAATTGATTCCTAGATGTCTAATGTATTCCGTGCTTCCCCTCAGATGTCGAGGTCTTCATGATCCACCGAGTCAGCAGAAGAAAGAGGAAGGGGGAGAGTAAACAACCTTGTCTGACTCCGGTCTTCTTTTGTAATGCATCTGTCATCTGTCCTCCATGCATGACTTTGCGTTGTAATCCGTCGTATGATTTCCGGATGCTTTAGTGCTTCGGTTGTATATTTCCAGATCCTTCTGCTTTCCTATTCTTTATTTGTTTGATAGCCAACCTGATTTCTTCGATCGTTGGTGGAATGACATCTACAAAAATTTTTGTAAGTGCTGCCTCTATTTCCTGTGGATTCAGTAGAGCTGGTCTATTCAACTATTCCTCAAAGTGTTTCACCCATCAGTTCCTCTGTTCTTGAATTTTAGTGATTGACTTTCCTTCTTTGTCCTTGACCGGTCTTCCTGGTTTACTATATCTCCCTGTTAGTTTCTTCGCTGTGTCATATAGCTGTCTCATATTTCCTTTTCTTGTAGGTTTTTCCTCTGTCGCTGCTAGCTCTTCCGCTGCTCCTCTTCACTCGCTTGTTCGCTTCTGTGTATTCAGCATGTGTCTTGACTTTCCCTGCCTATGTTCGGCTATTGTTAATTGCTGTCTTCTTATTCTTCCTTTCTTAAATCTTGTCTAAGATCTATCATTTGTACAGAATATCTTTCAAATATTTAATTTCGTAAATCATGGACTAAAATGAACACTTAGCAACGAGTTACTTTAAAGTAACTAACTATATGATTGTTCTTATAAGCTAAATCCACAGTAACTTCAGTAATTACCACTTGATGTGATAAATTAAGGTAACACCTTAATTCATAAATCCTATCCTAATTAACAATATTCGACTTAGCAACTCTTTACTAAATCAATATATACTTAAACATAAATCCACCCTAATTATGAAATATATATATATATATAACTACTACTACTACTATCACCACCACCACCACCACCACTACTACTAGCAGTATTACCACTACCACCACCACGACCACTACTACTACTACTATGTTAGATTACAAAAACAAGCAAACAAAAAATAGAACATCCCACTCACCACCTCGCCTACATTCTAATCCATATTTATTTTCCTCAATTATTCTTCGTTTAAAAAAAACAGAGAAAAATATTTTGTTTATATTTTCTCACTTACATTGACTGTAAAGTAAGATGTATATAGAAAACAAAAAACAAAAAATCTGTCGTTACTATTTTGAAGACAACGCCCTAATTTTTTCTTCTTTTATTTGATAAATTAAAACAAATCAAAACTGAGGATAATGAATAAACGAAACTGTTATATCCTGAAGAGAATTCTACAATGGTAACTTTGGAGAACCATCTATGAACCAATACTAAGCGTAGATTTTTATCGTATAATCGCTAAGTAACTAAACTATTCATATACGTGTCCCCCCTTATTATATGCTTTATTTTGACCTATCAACTAATGTTATAGGATTCATCATTCTTGAATTATGCCCTGTCTATTATTTACTACTCCCCCTATTCACAACCACATTTGGCTAGCTCTTGTACAAATATTATTTCCTATTTTATGGTACGATGTGGTCTGTTTGATTGGTATATAAACTCAGTATGTTTGAAATATAATGATTCACACGGTAGAGGCTGTTCTGAACTTAACTGACTGGGCTAGGCAGAAAGCAGGACCGACAAGTACTCTAGACTGCTTGTACGATTTTCGTGTATCACTGTTCCAATCAATAATTTTCTGCTCTTTGATTGGCGGTCTTATCACGTCATACGTTAACAGGGTATCCACTCGACCAGAAGTTATTACAGAAACACATAATTAGTACTTAATAATCTTACATATATTCAATCAGTAATAACATGAGTTCTTTAACAAAAGTAATATAGACCTTTTGTTACAATATTCTTTGCAACTCCGCTTGTAGCTCGTCCGAGGGCTACTGCCGGTCCGAAACCCGGGTAAAGGAAGAGGGTTGGGCATGGGGTTAGCGACTCCATCCCGTAGAAAACCAACTCGCTAAAAAACGCTAACCAGAAAAAAAATTATTCAACAAAATTATAGTGACGTTTAATTCAAGTTTACTTTAAACATCATCATGAAAAGTGTAATGTGTTATATTTATAATGTAGAATTCATTTTCAATAAAAGAGAAATAACAATCATAACAAAGTTTAAAGTATCATCATCACTATTGACTAGATTCAAGAGGTATTTCCTGGAGTTCTAGTGAGAAGCAGTGACCAGTGGAGTTCAGTCAGGTCTGTTGTGAGATAGTAACTCACTAAAGAGAATGGTGGATCTGTCGCTAAATTTCGTGGAGTGGTTGAAGTTAGACATTAACACCATCAGATGCCGGCCGTCCGGCTCAGTGGTCTAGAGGTTGAGCACTCGCGCACGAAACTGATAAGTCCTGGGTTCGAATCTCGCGAATCATGATAGTGGATGCGCCCTGCTGATAAGTCCCACAATAGGACGAAACGGTCATCCAGTGCTTCCAGGTTTTCCATGTTGATCTAGCTTCAATTGACTCATGATCTCAACTATTGAAATTATCATTATACAGTTATAGATTGATTGATTGAAGTTAAGCTTTTATAGTCACTTGATTCTAACTCATTGATCTATAAGTTGAACGTTCACCATGACATCGAAGATGTTTTATTCTATCTCCTATGAAGTTATCTGCCAACAATGTTCAGGAATCCTATACTAGGACGAAACGGTCGTTGAACGCTTCCAGGTTTTTAATGATTGAACATTGAATAATGGTTATTAATCCATTAAATAGTTGATTTGTTTATTGTTTACTATTTGTTTATCTATGAAGTATTGTACAAACAAATTTGTTTACATTATGATTACTATGATTGCCTTTATGACTACCCCATCTCCATTCTCTTTTTAAAAAAACTATAATAATGACAATAGTAGTATTCATTATTTCAATATCTTAGGATCATCAATATCATTTGATGTGGTATCAGTTAGGTTATTGAATATGAATGTGTGTGTGTGTGTGTGAGTGAGTGAGAGAGAGTGAGGAAAACACTATGCAGTATTTTTGACACTTCTTAATAAACTATGTTGTTCAATCGGATAGATCTGTCAGTAGTTAGATCATATTGTTCTACTGAACGCTTGAGTTGATTAAGTTAGATTAGTTTTGTTTCAATGACTTATTTACTGACAATATATGAATGAGAAGATCTGGCAGATCATATATTTACTTATTTTGTATATGATCTGTATAACTATGTTTGTCAAATAAAATTATAATGAATTCATATGGTGTTGTTTACTTGTATCTTTCCATTGTTATTTAGGACTGCAATTGATCAATCTCTTGTGAACATCAACTGTAAGATGCAGACACATCTAGCTGATGAATTCCAAACAGGACGAAACACGCGTCCTGGATTCTACTGTTAGCCACTATCCATCTTTGCTTATAAAGCTTGTGACTTCAGGTAATATCGAGTCAATCCGTACACCATGCACATACGCTAACAAGAGACTGATCAACTGCAATCCTAAGCAGCAATAAGAAGATAAAAGTAATCAACACCATGTGAATTTAAATTTCACCCCATTGCACAAGCAGTTGTCTATCAGGACTCAGTAGCTAAGTGGATGATGTGATGGCGTTTGAAGCGAACGGTACTTGGTTCAAGTCTCAGAGTAAACATCAACTCCGAGATGCATGTACATCCAGCCGACAAGTCCCAAGTAGGACTAAACGCGCTTCCTGGATTCCACTGCTAGCCACTATCCATCTTTGGCTATAAAATTATAATGACTTGATAAAATGAATTAACTTCTAGTTGCCCAATCACTAATGTTGATTTTATTCATTTTAGTTTTATCTCTTCACTTTTAAATCTCAAGGTCATGAAATTGGGTCATGACAGAATCATATGGATTTACTGTTAAGTATTCCAATAGTGGAGATAGTCATATGTTCAGTTGTTTGCAGTCTTTCAATTGTTTTCTGGCTAAAATCAATTGTTGATGTGAAATAGAAATTAGTTCGGTTATGGAAGTTTCAACGATGCAGAATATCTACCCCTCTAAAACCAATTGTAAAAGGTGTTTAAACTATTCAATGAAATGTCTGCTTTTAAAATGATGGGAGTAGAGTTTTCCTAACATCTATAAGACTTCATATGATCTGAAATTACTTTCATATTTTTGTAAATGATGATGCCCCCTTTCTTTTAACTAATAAACTACTATCTCGATTATAATCAAAAGGGGTTTTGTGGAGATTTCAGTATTTTCATAGTTGAAAGCATGAGTCACTTGAAGCTAAACCATCAAGGAAAACCTGGAAGGACTGGACAGCTGTTTCGTCCTATTGTGAGACCCCTCAGCAGTGCGCATTCACGATCTTGCCTCCTGAGATTCGAACCCAGGACCTATCAGCTTCGCAGGCGAGCGCTTAATTGATTCATGATCCCAACTATTAAAATTACTATAAAATTGACCATTTTATAATGTTTTATAATTCTTTCAAAATAATCATGATTCATCATGCATCAAAAACTAATCTCGGATGACCTTTTGAATATTTTCAAAGAAAAAGCAGTTATTTCTTGGTTATGATCAATATAAATTTTGACTACTTCCAACCACCATCTTATCTCAACGTAGTTCACGCAGTGTCAAGCCACCTAGACTAGTGGACACATTGCAACTTGATCGATAGCATTAGATCTACACTAAGAAGGACTTGACATGCATGACATTGATCACCACCCAGTGATCAATCAATTTTGCTCTATTTTGTTGGAAAAATATAAATGTAACATGTTATATTAGCGTTCACTTGAAAACAGGAGCGATCTGAAACAATAACACAATAGTTGAAATCGTGAATCAATTGAAACTAGACCACCAAGGAAAACCTAAAAGAACTGAACGGCCGTTTCGTCCTATTGTGGAACTCTTCAGTAGTGCGCATTCATTCCTTGGTGGTCTATCTTCAATTGACTCATGCTTTCAACTATGAAAATACTAAATCTCCAAAAAACCACTTCTGATAATAACAAAACAGTCAGCACCGGTAAATCCCTCTGACGTAAGAATACGGTGTACTGGCACAACAGACATATTCTAAAAATTCAAAAACACGGTTCGTGTACAAAAAACGAAGGAAACTTATTACTGAATAGTTTTATTCATTGTTCTTCAGATTCAGTTTACGCAGCACTTGTTCCTCTTCTTCTAGTACATGTTTACTCTTTACTTCCCTATAATAAGAAAAAAAACAAACTCACATTCACAACGTCTCATGTAGTAATGTTAAATACCATTACATAAATAAACTTGAGTTAGCACAATAATTGTGGAAATAATATTGAATATCATTATATGTGAAAATTATATCTGAATTAGTCTCAGCGATTGAAATTTAAATATTTCCAATGTTTCGTCCAACTAACTTGTCTGAACTTCTTCAGGAAATTATTAAAGTTTCAATCGCTGAGACTATTTCAAACATGAAGTTAGACATTTACACCATTGGATGCCGGCCGTCTCAGTGGTCTACCGGTTAAGTGCTCTGGCGCGAGACTGATAGGTCCTGGGTTCCAATCTCGCGAGTGAGGGATCGTGGATGCACACTGCTGAGGAGTCCCATAATATGACGAAACGGCCATCCAGTGCTTCCAGGTTTTCCATGGTCGTCTAGCTTCAATTGACTCATGTTTTCAACTATGAAATACTAAATTCTCCACAAAACCCCCTTTGTTCTATTTCAAATATAATTTTCACATTAAATTACTTCTCTATATTGGGCGCCTAATTTTTATCAAGCTATTCGTTCTAAAATTGACGAATATTCGTATAGAATATTGAATATTGGACAAAAAGTTTATTTATTTATCATCTAAAAATAGTAAGTAATATGACTATTTGAAATCAACCAATCAGATGAGATCTTATAAAAAGTTAGAAGACACACTCACGCACGCACCATATATATATATATACAACCACGTCAAATGAACTTACATCAATATTATTATCCCTTAGCAACACATGTTGGATGGGAAAAAATTGTTTTAAATAATTATAGGACAATTTATTATTCATATTAAAAAAGAAAAAGGAGAATTAAATTATTGAAGTACTCAATTAGTCATTATGTCATTATTACAAATTACAATGTACAATGAATGCATGTTCAATATATTTTATATAGGTAATCAATATGAATAGATTGAAGTGATTGTGACATCCCTACATCCCTACATACACACCTACATACATATCCATACACATACACAAGTAATGATACATAGTATATCATAGATACCCCCAAATATATACCAAATATTACATCATCCATTAAACTTATTATTATGATAATGATGATGATGATGATGATGATTAGTATTACTAACCCATGGTTATTCATTTGTCAAGCCGAAGACATATACTACTAATAGTATTTACACATTTTTTTTGAGCTTCATTACAATCGATAGAATAAAAAAGGAAACAACACACCAAAAAAAAAATTTTTTTTTTCTCGAACGGGAAAAAAATAAACATAACAACAAACTATACAAGAGGAAATGAACATTACAAAAGAACATTATTATTATTATTATTATTGCTATATTGTGGAAATATTCATAACCTTTTGAAGATTGTTTATTTTTAATCTTTTCTGAGAAAAGAAAGAAAAACAAACAAACGAAGACAGTAAAATCGTAATAAATAAAAAAGGGGGGTTCTTTCAACTTGTTTGTAATCCGCTTGTTCAAAAAAACAAAACAATAAACAAACTGAATAGATCAACTTATTAAGAGAGAGATAGAGAGAGAATCAATGAGCAAATAGTGAAGTAAGTGTTGTTGTTGTTGCTGTTTTTGTTTTAAAATTTGAGTAAAATTAATTTTAAGAGTGTTAATCAATAAAAATTGTGAGGTGGGATCGTGGATGAGTACTGTTGAGGAGTCCCATCATAGGACGAAACGGTCATCCAGTGCTTCCATGTTCTTCATGATGGTCTAGCTCATGATTTAAATTATATAAAATTACTAAAATCTTCACAGACCGCCCCCCCCTTTGATATAATTTGTTGCTAGATTTTGATAAAACTACACTTTTAATGTTATTTATGAATGAAACAAATTAATTTCTTGATGGAATAGAATGTTCGAAGGAGTGTGAACATTCATACAATCATCGTCTCTACTTTGATAGTACCCGATCCCTTGGTTAAACTAGATTGACGTTTAAAATAGTTTTTTTTTGTTGTTGTTTACGTTCAACTGTTTAAAAATGAGTGTGATAACTTCAAAGTTTTCAGGAACTTTTAGCAGAGCACATCTACAATCTCACACATGGGGTCCGAACCCAAGACTGCTTAACTTACGTACGAACTCTTAACTTCTAGACCATTAAGTCGACATCTAACGGTGTTAATGTGTAACTTCAGTCGATTGACTCATGAATTCAATCATTGAAATACTACAAAATCCATAAATCCCCATATTGATACTTCTATCTTCAGAGACTAATTGAATGTTTGACTTATGACAATATTTAGCTAATAATGAAACATATTTTGTATTGATATTAAATTTAAGTAATAGAATTCCTTTCATTCTCATTCCTTCCCCTGTCGAACCTTTAAAATGTTTTCCTCTATATGAGGAACAAAATCGTCTCAATCTGTCGCTTTTAAGACAAATTTCTATTCTAAGCATTATTTGACTCTTTCTTTGACTACCTTACTTCAGTTATTTACATAGCATCTAATTTTATCTACAAGATATAGAATATTATCAACAAACTTACTGATATCATATTATCTAGTCACGGCCCGAACACCTGAGTGGTAACGCCTCTGACTGTGAAGCTGGATGACATGGGATCGAATCCTTGAAGGAGCACCAGTTCCCTCAAGATTACAGGTACACTTTGCTGACGAGTGCCAAGTAGCATGAAACCCAGGTCCAGGGTTTCTTGTTGACCACCTCCAACCACCATCTTATTATCTAGTCTTTCATGTCTTAATGAAGTTCTATCGATCATATATTTGAATTATAGTTACTAGTGTAGGAAACTCGATCTCAGGCTACATCATACGTATATACATATATGAGTGAATTTCTTTCAAGCCTGCATATAAGAACAGTATCAAATGTACTAACGTTTAATATGAAGTCAGAACTCAAGTTAACCCAATGACCTATTTTTGTTTCATCATAGATTTTAGAATAACATTTAGACCAGGGATTTTCAAATCATACAATGTTCAGAAGGGGCTTTGTGGTGATTTCAGTATTTTTCATACTTGAAATTATGAATCAATTGAAACTAGACTAACATGGAAAACCTGGAAGCAATAGACAGCCGTTTCGTCTTATTATGAGACTCCTCAGCAGTGCGCATCCACGATTCCGTCTCACGAGATTCGAACTCAAGACCTATCAGTCTTGCACGCAAGCGTTTAACCTCTAGACCACTATAATATCCACAAAAACCCTTCTCATATTAATATTTAATTCCCAATATTTTTTTTACTAATCTATGTCCTTGAAAATTTATCAATTAACTTTTACTTTTCATTCTTTACATTCAAAAAAAGTATGATCAATTTTCAATTTATATTTTCTCTTATTACATTTACCCTGTCACTAATATGAAACAAAAAGAAACTGTAATTATTTGGAAACTAATACTCATGCACACACACACACACACTCACTCACACTCTGTGTTAGTTATTATGTTGATCAAATAAGGTCAAACTTGATCGCCTATTCTAAACTGACTTTCTCTACTGTAATTGTAGTGATGACAGTAGTAGTAGTAGTAGTAATAGTAGTAACTGTATATATTAACCATATCGCTTTTGGCAACATTCAATCTATGAAGTGTCTTTGTGTGTATATGTTAGTTTGTATATACGTTATAGTTAGTTAATTAGATATATTGAATTGATGAACATTATGAATTGTCAACTATATATGTCGAATTGTTGGTCAAATAAATTAGGGTAACATCTATGAAAACAAAGGCGTTATTCAAGTTGAATTATTAAATATATGTAATTATTTTTATTTCGTTAAACTTAGCATAAATGTCTCTGCTTTATTCAATAGTAAACATTATATTTCATAGTTGAAATCATGAATCAATTGAAGCTAGACCATTATGAAAAACCTACAATCACTGGATGACCGTTTTGTCCTATTATGGGAATTCTTAGCAGTGCACATTCACAATCCCGCCTTGCAAGATTCGAACCCAGGACTTATTACTCTTGCGCACGAGCGCCTAATTGATTCATGATCTCAACTATTAGAATTACTATAATATCCACAAACCCCTTTTCTAATTGAGGTAAGATGGTGGTTGGAGGTGGTCAACAGGAAACCCTGGACCCGGGTTTCGTGCTACTTGGCACTCGTTAGCAAGGTGTACCTGTAATCTTGACCTGACACGCATGACATTGATCACCACCCAGTGATCAATCAACTGTGACCCCCTTCTAATCTTTCATAAAACACTTATCTTTACATTGAGTCGATCGAAAGATATTTATTTTTACAACTTTTCTCACCATAACAATTCATATTAAGTCATTTATACGATGTTTTTTTTGTGTAGTTTTAACAAACTTTAGTGCTTCAAATAATGAACGTTACTTAAGCACACGAGAAAAAGTAACTAAATGTGGGGGGGGGCGAGGTAGTAGAACGAAAATCTATTTAGAATTCCTGCATATTTTCGTTATAGTTAATTTGATTAGTACTGATTCTTTGAATAAATGGAAATTCTAAAACATCATCTCCGATTATGAGACTCATCACCAATATACGTTGATAGTTTTCGTTGAATACTTGGTATTTATGTCTTCCACTGAGCACAGTATCACCAAGCCATAAAGTCTGTATTCGATAATCTACAATTTTAACTTTAATCAATCCTCAACAAAGGATAACTTTCGTGAAGTTTGAAAAGTGTAGCTTCCGATGTCATTTTATATTTGATCTTAAGTAGCACTGAGAGTTAATGCTGTTCGATGAGATCACATCGAAACAAAACATCCATTCAGCGCTACTAGATTTTCAAATTGACCGTAAACTAGAAAAAAGACTGTCAGTAAATTAATCATATTTCCAGGACATGCCGTTTACATGCTAATAATTTAATTCCAACAGATCTATTGCAAATATAGTCTATGAATAAATAAACTAAATGAGTATAAACACTTTTCGTGATATATAAGAATATATATGCATATATCAGTATGGAGACTTATGGAGATTATAGTATTTTTAACAGTTGAATTCACGAGTTAATCTAAGCTAAACTGCCAATGAAAACCTGGAAGCACTGGATGGGCGTATCGACCCTGTATGGAACTTCTCATAAGTGCGCATCCACAATCCCACACTTGAGACTCTTCTCTAATAACAACTTTGGGCGTTAGTTTAGTGGTCTAGAGGTTAAGCATTCGCGTGCAAGGTCGAAAGTCCTGGGTTCGATTCCCGCGTGTGGGATCGTGGATGCGCACTGATGAGAAGTACCATACTAGGACGATACGGCCATCCAGTGCCTCCAGGTTTCTAATAGTGACCTAGTTTAGATTGACTCATGAATTCAACCGGTGATGTACATATATATCATATCATAAAAGAAACGCCTTTTTAATTTGAAAGGCTTAAATAGGTTATTGACAGTTTGAAGACAGTTTACAACAAAAATTGAGTACACCTAGAGAACAACCATTCATATTAAAATTACAATGATTAGTTGCTTCAGTCAATTATCAAAACGTTCGTGTTTTTAACTGAACCGAAAGAACATTGTCTAATTTAAATACTTCGGTACATTTGATCTGTGACTAGCAACAGGATCCGGGAGGTACATTTCATCCTATCTGGAACTCATCAGTTGCAGGTACTTAGGTCAAAATGTTCACACCAAGACTCGAAACTAGTGCTCATCCTTCTAAACGTCAATATGTTATCCATTAAACTACTAATTACATATAACCACTAACTTGTTTGACAATTATGAAGATACAACTGAAGGTTGGTAGGTTTCCTATTCAGAACTATAAGCTATATGTCTTGGTTACCAAATTTGTATCGTAGACAGACTGCCTAAATATTGTTATCAGGCTCTAAGCATATTATGGGCATAGCTATATAGCACTGGATTTGCTACATACACCCTAGTGGCTATTCGGATTCAGTAGCAGAGTAAATAACCCATCGGGTCTTGTGTACTAGAGGTAATGACCATTAACACTGTTTTACAGGTACACCCAGCTGATGAGTCCCGAAAAGGACGAAACCGTTGTCCTGCTTTCCACTACTAGCAATAATTCAACGTTACTCATAAAATGATTTAAGTTACAAGTAGTTGCGGGAGGTTTACTAATTTTGCGATCAAAATGTTGGAAAAACTTCGCAGCTGTGAACACTTTCACTCTATAAACTTATTTTTTAAATTCAGTGAATCATTGTTTTTATGTAAACGCATAAATATTGGTACAACGGGGCACCAGATATGTATGCGCCACACGAAAAATTGTCATTTCATTTAGTTGTATGAGGGCTGTGATACTGACCGGGTGCCCAAACCGAAACAGGTGGTTTTCTTATGGGGGCCACACCCAAACCCTTTGACCTAAAGGTCTAACCGACAAGGTAGTGGAGCATCGTGAGGAGATGAAGTCACATGGTAGCCGGTGACGAGCGATTGATTCATACGCCATTTGTTCTCTCAGGATCCTGGAACCCATGTGCACGATTGGTTTGGTATGAGGGTTTTCCAACTACCCTAGGTGGACTCGTCGTGTCCACCAACCCGGTTAAAGCGCCAGACATTCGCTTTTCGTCCTCTCAATTTCGTAAACAACACCCGTGCTGTGAGAAGGCATTGAGTAGGACTTCCATGGCGGAGGCTATTTACGCATGGCCATGTGAGAGCATTTCGAGAGAGAGGGCGGTCCCCCCCACTCTGGGCCGTACCAGGGCATTCGGGGGCTAGTGATAAAGTGACGTTTTTAAGTATTTATCAATTTACATGTTATTCACAAGCTTCATATCAAAAAGTTAACATTTACCTAGTCATTTTTACTTGGAGAAATGTTTTTTGTTCACAATAAATCTGAAAGGTTTCTAGGCATCATACTGAAATATTTCCACTAAACTTTCCATGGTTGACCCAGCCTTATGTATTAAGCTTTCTAGTTTGTTTTTAATTATAAAGAAAATCACGTGTATTAAGTGTCTGAATAATAGACAGGTTTGCGTGACTACTCTTAGTTGGCTTTCTGATATTTTAAATAAGAACAAGAACCGATCTAGGTTAGACAACTGTTAAAAAACCTAAAAATCACTGAACAGATGCTACTTATTTTGACAGATATAAGTAGTGTGTAACATCAATCGAATGTGGGATGCCTGTCAATAGAACATTAATTTGAATATGATAGGAAGGGAAACAGTTAGCGATTGTAATAAAAAAAGAATTGAAAGAATCATGAGGCGTATAAACCACAAAGGAAGGAAGATTTGCAAATAATGTATTTAAAGTATAGTTTTCATATTTTACGAAGGGGCTATATAATTTAGAATTGAACAATAAACCAGTTTTCCCTGACTGACATCTCATTGACTACATAACGTTCAAGCGTGCGACTTCTTAGAACTGCACACCCACAACCCTGCCACCAGGGATCAAACCTAAAACCGTCAGTCTCGTATACACATGAAATAGCTGTCTAGTGCTTCCAGATTTTAAACAGTTTCTTAACTTTTATCGATTCTTGATCTCGCTAGAAATTCGGCGATCCCCACAACTTGTATACCAATCATTTTTAGTGTTTATTGTTTAAAGATTTAGGCGAAACATGTAGACTTGAGCGATTTATCAATTATTAAACGAAATCTACCATAAAATCCATGAATTGAGATTTTCAGTAAGAGTTTTGAGAAAAAATATATGGAACAACTATCAGCAAAATTGTAAGAGAACACATTAAGTAACATTTCACTATTGATATATACACAAACTACTCCTCTTGTACGGATCCACGTCGGCCAGCTTCAAAAAGTGCGGTGTTAACAATGACCTATTTAAACCGCAACTGAACTCCTGTTGGACTGTGCTCATTACAATGATGGATCACTGCGTAATAACCAATCTCATGTTTAACTAGTCCTCTTAATGTTGTTGTATACCATGTTTAGCCACTAGTCGTAATGATTCAATTTCTTATACACGACATTTTAATTTTCTGTGGTTGAGGACTGCAACTGGTCAGTCTCTAATTGGCATATGTGCACACTATGCGTATTGCCTCGATACAGACTTAATTCACAAGCTTTATAAGCAAAGATGGATAGTGGCTAGTAGTGGAATCCAGTTTGACTCACGTTTCATCATAATTGGGCCTCGTCAACTGGATGTACCTGTATCTCAGAGTTGATGTTCACTTTGGGACTCGAACCCTGTACCTTTCGATTCAAACATCGATGGGAAGATTCAAGTAAACAATACTAAGGGAATTCAGGTCAAACTTCTATTCACTAATATAAAACAAACCTTTTAATGTTAGTTGAAAGCGTGAGTCAATTGAAGCTAGACCACCATGGAAAACCTGGAAGCATTGGACGGCGATTTTGTCCTGTTATGGGACTCCTCAGATTCCAGGTTTTCCCTGGTGGGCTAGCTTCAATTGATTCACGCTTTCAACTATGAAAATACTAAATCTCCACAAAAATCTCTTTCAATGATAGTTTTTGATTGAATCTATAACCTTTTAATTAATAAATAGGAAAGTTAGATCAAAGGATAAACTGTAATTAATTATAGATTTTATTTTGTAAAATGAGAAGGTTATGTCAATAAATGAATGGTACTTAATTAAAGGTTTCAGTTTGTAAAAACAAAACATTTCACAAAATGAATGATGAAAGCAAAGATGGATAGTGGCTAGTAGTGAAATCCAGGATGAGCGTTTTGTCCTACTTGTGACTCGTCAGATGAATGTATCTGCATCTCAGAGTTGATTTTCACTCTGCGACTCGAACCCTGTACCTTTCGCTACAAACAATAATGGGAAGATTCAAACAAACAATACTAAGTCAATTGAATGATGAAAAGTTTTACTTTGTTAACTATGATTCATAGATATGATGTACATTACAAGACTGGAACATTGAAAGTTCTATTCCATGTAGGAGATTTACTAGACGGGAGATATTTTAAGCAATGACGAACCAACAGTTCGATACGCTGTAGTAATCAAAACTTTCACAATTGTTTCTCATTGTGGAAAATGTTCAACATTTCATGAATATATTGGAAGAGCATAAGGTTAATAAACCATAAATGTTGCAGAACCAAAGTTAATGACATTGATTTGCGTATTTATTGGATAGAGCATATCTTCGTATTGTTGTACCTAGTTCTCCTCCTCAAGCCTAATAACTATTTTTCAGTGATGTTGAAAATGGTTATTGTTTCCTTCTTGAAACGTTCTTAGACTCTACAATCCAGAGAAATCTCAAAACCGTTTTTTAGCGAGTTATTTAAGCGAAACACTTATATCCCTTTACTTCTTCTAACTATCCATCAATGTTCAATAGTTTCTAGTTATGAACCATGAAAATTGAGCAAACGAAGTATTGACTAATGATACTTGAATATATTTGAATTTTCCACCTTTATTAGGTTATAAAAATATAAGAAATCAAACGATTAATATTCTCTTAATAGTTGAGATTATGAGTTAATTGAAGCTAGACCACCATGGAAAACCTAGAAACACTAGATGGCCGTTTCGTCCCATTATCAGATTATTCAGCAGTGCGCATCCACGATCCTGACTCCTGAGATTCGAACCCAAGACCTATCGATCTCGTGCGCGAACACTTAATCTTTGGTGAAAAGCAGTGACCAGCAGAGTTCAACTGGATCTGTTGTGAGAGATTAACGCACTGATGTGTCGCTCAGTTTCATAGATTAGTTGAAGTTAGACATTAACACCGTTGGATGCCGGCTCAGTAGTCTAGAGGATAAGGGTCCTCGTGCACGAGACCGATAGATCCTGAGTTCGAATCCTGCGGGGCGTGGTCGTGGTCATGGATTTTCACACTACTGAGGAGTCCCACGATTAGACGAAACGGTATTCCAGTGCTTTCAGGTTTACCATGATGGTCTAGGCGTTCGTGAGCGAGGTCGGAGATTCTCAGTCCGAATTCCGTTGGCACGATCGTGGATCCTCATTGCTGAAGAATCCCACAATAGGACGAAAAGGACATCCATTGCTTCAATTGACTCAGGATCTCAACTATAAAAGATGAATATTCTATTTATACTATCTTCCAATATTATAATATACATCATCTATTATACTCATCCTTTCTCTTTTCTACATTCAATACAAAACTTTATTATCAATTTGTGAAATCAGTAAAAATTCTCTTCATCTTTTTTTTGTGTGTTGAAAAATGGATCACAATTACAAAAAAAAACTTTTTTTTCCCACTGATTATTCAATCATTAATACACATAATCATTTAAATTATATAAAAAAAAAAGAAAAAAGAAAAGAGAAAACGTGTTAAATTAGAAAATGATGAAAACATGCAATTTCTTATCATTTAATTTCAATGGAATCTTAGATACACATGTTACCATGATAGCAACATCACACACGCACACATGCACACATGCACACACATACACATATACATATACAAATGCACTTACAGACAAACATATAGAGATATATTTATACAAATAGGCATATTTTATTCCCGATTCTTTGATGAATTTGTTAGTTTTTTTTCTTTTTTCTCTTTTTCTTTTTTTTTAATTTTTAATTGTTTTTAGTTCTTAATTTTATGAAAACAAAAATGGTTTTATTGTTTACTTTGAACAAAAAAAAAGAAAAAAAAACAAAACAGAAAGAAAAACAAACACCAACTTGGTAACTGTTTTTGTTTTTGAAGAATTAATGTTTAGTTAAGCGCAATTAAATTTGGTATTTTTAGAGTCTTGTCTCTCAATTTACCAAAAAAAAAAAACAACGACGTAACATACTTTTTGAAGAAAATCTACATGTGAATTTTATCAATGGAAAAAGGTGAAAGTTTGTTCTGATGTAAGTTGGGTTTCATTTTGAGATTGTATAGTATTAACCAAACTAGATGGTTTCATTGAAGAATGTGACGAGAATATAATTTATGGACGAGCCAATCAGAAGCATTTGAAGGATTTCAAGGTCGCGGCGCCGATTTCAGTACTTGGTGCTCATGTACAATCGGTTCACAAAGAATTATTGAGAAGATTTGACAATTAAGCAGCTACAACAAATCAAACTACTAAGAAGTTGCTCTATTTGTAATTACGAGTATTAAACGACTTGTAGACCTTGTGTAGACTACCGTGATGTTGTCCTTCGATGTGGTATATGTTGAAGGAAGACATTTACTAGAATAGGAATCTTTATCGCTCTATCCAGATTGAGACTAAAGCATATTATAACAATTTCTGCGAATTGTTTAATAAAAGCACCAGTAACATTGGCTGCAATAATCGCAGATGTTACTGAAGCTTTGGCTGTGCAGTAGTATGAGTATTGTAGGGACATTTCCATAAGAAAAATGATAAACTTACACAACTGGAGTACACACAAACAATAATGAAGCTATGTGGTCGAGGCTGAGAGGGTTTTTATGACCTCAGCATGGTTCCAGAGACCAACTATTATGGAGCCGTATGGATGAGTTCCTCTGCCCTATGCATTACGATTTTAGAACCTTTGAACCTTTTTCTAACATTGACAAGTTTTCGGACCATATAAAAGTAGTGTATCCGCTTTAATTCTTTGGTTTTGTATAACATATTTTACCCTATACTATTTGTTACCTGATTGGTTAATATTTCTCAAGGTCATCTGAGATTCGTTCAAAGGTCGTCGATAAATTGTAGTCTCGCCAAGAAGGTTTATATTTTTGTTACCTCTTTGTACTAAATAATGTGGAATTATCATTTACTGTTTAGGATATAGAATGTAAATATTTTCAATGTTTTTATTATCGACGACTTAATTTTAAGGGTAACTTTAGTAAATTTACTTGAATCTTCCCAATTGATGTTTAGGACTGCAATGGATCAGTCATTTAATAGAATATGTACATCCTGTGCGGATTGCCTCGATATTGGGTTAATTTATAAGCATTTCAAGCAGTGATGGATAGTAGCTATCAGTGGAATTCCTGACGTGTGTTTCGTCCTCACTGAGACTCGTCAGTTTAAAATGTATGTGACTTAAGGCAATATCGAGGTAAACCGTACACCATCCTTATATATCGATAAGAGATTGATCAATCGCAGTTCTAAACATCAATGAGAAGATTCAAGTAACCAGTACGAAAACAATTTAAACTTCATCCGATTGCAACAGCTAATTGGCTATCATAACACAGTAGCTAGATGGATAACGCGATGGCGTCTGAAGCTAATGGTACTGGGTTAGAGTCACAGAGTAAACATCAACTCACATGCAGATACATCCAGCTTACGAGTCCCAAATAGGATGAAACATGTGTCCTGTATCCCATTGTTAGCCACTATCTATCTTTGCTTGTAAATTAAGTAAATTTAAAGAGAAAGAAGTAAAATATATGTTCAACAATGAATGAATAAGTATGTCTCTATAGTGATATAATAACTGCGAAATTTATTTAGATAAAAGTATGTATATACTAGTTCTGAACTTTCAATAATTTAAAACAATCAGTATAGGGTTGTGGAGATTCTTGAATTATGACTGAGACCATGAATCGATCAATATTAAAACACCGTTGAAAATCTAGGAGCGCTGAACGACCGTTTTGTGCCGGTATGGGACTCCTCAGCAGTGCTCATCCACGATCCCATCTCACGAGATTCGAACCCAGGATCTATCAGTCTCATGCGCGAGCACTTAACCAACAGACCACTGAGCCAGCCGGAATTCAATGGTGTTATTGTCTAACTTTAACCATTCACCAATGTCTTCAGTCAATTGATATCTCACAACAGACCTAGATGCGCACTGCTGAGGAATCCCACAATAGGATGAAACAGCCGTCCAGTCCTTCCAGGTTTTCTATGGTGGTCTCGCTTCGATTGATTCATGATCTCAACTTTATAAAATTACTAAAATCTCCACAAAATCCCCTTCTGATTAGACATACATAGTTGGATTAACCCAACAACTGATAGGCTATTATTTGTCGTTGATGATACATTGTCATTGTTGTGTATTCTTTTATTCTGTAGTTATCAAGTCATGTCATGATGTTACATTGTTCATCGTTGAATAACATATACAATGTTGTCAATGTACAATCAAAAACAGCATATATATCTCAATGTTAAATGATGTATTTGAATGGATTTGACCTTATTTGACATTATATGTTTTTCCCTTTTAGAAAGGGTTTTGTTTTGCATACATAGTGTATTTACTTTTACTTCTTTGATAGAGTGGGACATTTTGTACTTTATGACATTTTTGTAGTGCCTCTACTCCCCATTCCCTAAAGATTCATTAATGTTCATTGAATCGTTTATAAAGTATATGAAATGAACTTCATAAAGATTGTTACCTATAAACTATATATAGAAATGCCACACCTCAGTATATACCATTTGTACTTTTCTTTTAGCTAGTAAATATAATGTCTAATTTAGAAACTATAAAAGTTAATATGAAAAAGAATACACTTAGTATTGTTTTGGTTAAATCTTCCCATTGATGATTAGAACTGTAATCGATCAGTCTCTTATTGGTAATATGTGCATACTGTACGTATTGCCTCGATACAGCCTTAATTCACAAGCATGATAAGCAAAGATGGACAGTGGCTAGCAGTAGAATGAAGGACGCGCGTTTCGTCCTGTTTGGGACTCGTCAGCTCGATGTACCTGCATCTCAGAGTTGATATTCACTTCACGACTCGAACCCATTACCTTTCGCTTCAAACGCCATCGCGTTATCCATTCAGCTACTGATTCCTGATAGCCACTTGCTTGTGCAATGGGTTGAAGTTTAAATTCACTCGGTATTGTTTGTTTGAATTTTCCCATTGATGATTAGGACTGTAATAGATCAGTTGCTTATTGGCATATGTGTATACTGTGCGTATTGCATCGATATAACCTAAATTCACAATCATTATAAGCAAAGATGGACTGCTAGGCACTGTCCATCTTTGCTTATGAACAAAGAATAGTTTGATAAAAATTGGGAGCTGATTATGGAGAAGACATTTTATGTGAAATAATCTCATTGAATGAAATTTAAATAATTCCAATGTTTTGTCCAGAAAACGTGTCTGAACTTCTTCAGGATAATAATTAAAATCAAAATTATCGATTTTCACGAGTAATTGCGAATGGTTTATATTACTTTAAACTAACCATTATCATCATTGTCGACGCCGTCTCCCTCATTTATTCCAAACATTTCGGACTAGTATTTATTAAGAGACCATAGAAACAGAAAATTTAATGCTCATGATGATTAAACTTTCTTCCATATCATCATTATGCAAGACAGTCAAGGAGATCCTAACGATTAATGGATACTTTATTTATCTACTTACTTATTTATTTACTTACACCTGTTACTCACAATGGAGCATAGGCCGCCGACCAGCATTCCCCAACCTCCTCTGTCCTTGACCTCCCTTTCTCGTTCTGTCCAATTTTTGTTCTCATGTCTGTCTCCGTTTCTCGGCATAATGTGTTGTTTGGTCTGCCTCTTCTCCTTTGACCTTCGGGGTTCCATGAGAGGGCTCGCCTTGTGGCTCAGTTGAATGATTTCCTCAATGTGTGTCCTATTCACTTCTAGTGCTTCTTCCTGACTTCTTCCTCCGCTGAAATCCGGTTTGTTCTCTCTCACAGTAGAATGTTGCTGATAGTTTCTGGCCAACGGATCCGAAGTATCTTGCGCAGACAACCGTTAATAAACACCTGTATCTTCCGGATGATGGCCTTCTTTGTTCTCCAGGTTTCCGTCTCATACTGTAGAACTGTCTTGATATCCGGGGGCTACAGGCGGTATTAAGTCCGGATAAAGGAGGAGGGTTGGGCATAGGGTTAGCGACCTCATCCTGTAGAAAATCAACTCGCTAAAAAAACGCTAACCAAGATACTTTATTTACGTGACTTTTATAGGTAGGAAATCAAAGTCAGGGAGCACAATAAACCAATCAGCCGAGTAATTTTTAAACCGAATAAAAAAGACGGGGATTTTTAAATGTTGTTCTTTATTATCTTCGTTATTCTGATAAGTGTGGCGAATACAAATATGGCAACATCAAAATTGATTCCATCTTTTTGTGTCGACCAAACGCTGATTCTTTATCTGAATCCCTGATGATGAATTGTATTCGAAAAACATGATTCTACAAAAGCCTGAAATGAGAACAAGGGAGCTAGGAAGCTTAAACTTTGAGAAGCTCCAAGGATATTTAGATGGAACTCACGTACTGATCTAAATAAAAGGATTACTTTGAATAGTTTTAAAATGATGTATATTAAACTTTTTATACTCGCTTGAAATCATCACAATTTACGTAATTGTTGTACATACTACCTCTGAGTCAGTTATCAATATGGACAAAATGTGTTTACCATGTTTTTCAAAAAGTGATTATCCCCTAGATAGACTCAAATAATAGAACTAATCAGACAGTTAGTAGGAAGCAGTTCTAAATGAATATTATCGGTCAAATTGAGGTACCATAATCAGTCTAAGTCACTTAACAACAATTAGTTTAACATTAGAGTTTTACAGTAAGCCAGACACGTTTAAACTGAATGACATACTGGTAACACATCTTACTGAAATACTTAGTGATATGTGTTTGAACCCTATAGAAGATCATTTTCATCAAAACGATAGATATACCTTGTCTACAAATGCTGACGAAACCTAAGCTCATTTGTGCTTCATCTAACAACAAAACATCAAAAACTCATTTAATCTACTGACTATATTTCAACTTGTTCGATAAGATTTTATAGGACACTAAAGACTAGACAAACATCACATTTTCATAGTTGAAAGCATAAGTCAATTAAAGCTAGACCATCATCGAAAACATAAAAGCACTGGACGGCTGTTTCGTCCTATTTTGGGACTCTTCAGCAGTGCGCATCCACGATCTCGCCTTGTGAGATTCGAATACGGGACCTATCAGTCTCGTACCAGTGCCATACAATGCTTCTAGGTTTTCCTTGGTGGTCTAGGTTCAATTGACTCATGCTTTCAACTATGAAAATACTGAAATCACCACAAAAACCCCTTCTGATTATAAACATCACATTGCTTATTTAGTGTAAGTAATCAAGGCATTTTCTTATTTTATGTAGTTGAGATTATGAGTCAATTGAAGCTGGACCAACATGGAAAACCTGGAAGCACTGGACGGCCTTTTCGTTCTATCATGGGACTCCTCAGCAGTGCGCATCCACAATCTCGCCTTGCGAGATTCGAACCCAGGACCTATCAGTCTCGCGCCAGAGCGCTTAACCGATAGACCACTGAACTTTCCGGCATCCAACGGTGTTGATGTCTAATCTCATTTTTTTTATTGTCGTTAACATGTTATAATGTCATCATGAAACAAAAACCTTGTTCATTTTCTTCAAACATGTATCCTTATATCCTTTTTTTAAAAAAAAGGAAACAGAGTTAGCAGAGTAATCTATCTTTATACGATAAAATGGTTCAATAATACATTCGGCTATATATTTATATATACTAATGAACCCTAAAGAACTTCAATTTGATTGGTCAGAATTATTGAATATGTTCATCTGTTTATGTAGGAAACTTCATTCCTATTGGTTAATAATCAAATAATAATGTTAGTGTTACCATGGTAAATTATCTGACGGATGGATGATGGCGGTTAAGTTTATTCTTTCAAAAAAAAAAAGTTTAACAATGTCAACATTTTGAATATTGAAAGGTTATTGATTTTTAATAATGATATTACTAACCAATTCAATAAAGTGTAAATAATTTAGTATAAAATAAACCATATCATTAAGGGATTTTTCAGATACCATTTAGGGTTGTATATGAGGATCTGTGTAGATGCATATGTGTTTGTAAGTTTACAAACTATTCATTGTTCTAATCAAAGATGGGTCGTGGCTAGCAGTGGAATGAAGAACGCGCGTTTCGTCTTAATTGGGACTCTTCAACTGAATGTACCTACATCTCAGAGTTGATGTTCACTCTGGAACTCGAACCCAGTACCTTTCGCTTCAAACGCCATTGCGTTATCCATTCAGCTACTGATTCCTGATAACCACTTGCATGTGCACATATGCGAATAAGAGAATGATCAATTGCAGTCCTAAAAATCAATGGGAAGATTCAAACAAGCAATACCAAGTGAATTTATACATTAGGAAGGTTGCAAAAATAATTAGTTCATTTTTTAAGGAAACTATGGTGGAATTTTTAACTATCTTGCTTTTTGTTAAGGAAAATTATGACACAAATGTTTGAATGATACTTTTGTTTGTAAGTAAACTTAGATTCTGGCCAGGGATGGGATCCAAGAAGCACGTTTCTTCCAATCTAGGACTCATCAGCTTGATGTAATTACATCCGTGTTAAAACTTACACCAAGACTTTTAACAGGTTTTTTACTGTCGTATAAAGTCGGAATATCTACTGGCAACATCAGTGAAATCTACTCAATGCACATATGCTAAAATGATAATTACTAATTCCCGCCCTTAATATCAATGGGAAGATTCATGCCACTAAAAGATTATATTCATACTCGTTATACAATTGAGTGGTTGTCTGGACTCATTAGTTAAGTTAATAACGCATTGTCCGTTTGAATAGAAAGCCACCTTGATTGAGTCTTGATCTAAACATCAACTTTGAGATGTAGGTATATCTAAATTACGCATCCCAAATAGGATAAAAATGAACTCTTTGGATTCTAGTGTTGGCCACCATCCAACTTATTGATTGAATTTGGAAAATGTGTATCCTAAAGCACAAGATCAAAGGTTTAATGCTCTTCGTAAAATGTATTAATGGATACTCACTGGTTATGAGTATTGAATTAGAACAAGACAATTGATTAGTACTACATGTTTTCCATCTTCTAATTGAACTAATCTATAAAAAATCCATATCCTTAAGTCAATAGAGAAATATTCAATTCTAATGCATTATCCATCTCAGGAAAAGTAATTTTACCACTGAACCGGCATCCGATGGTAATAATGTCTAACTTTAACCAATCCAGGAAACTGAGCAACCGAGACTGGTAGGTCCTGGGTTCGAATCTCGTGAGTGCGGAATCGTGGATGCGCACTGCTGAGGAGTCCCATAATAGGACGAAACGGCCGTCCAGTGCTTCCAGGTTTCCCATGATGGTCTAGCTTCAATTGATTCATGATTTTAACTATAAAATTACTGAAATCTCCACAAAATTCCTTCTGATAATAATCATATGCTCACTAGTGACTGACTTCGAGAGATATTTCCTGGAGTTCTACTGAGAAGTAGTCACCAGTGGAGTTCAACTAGGTCTGTTGGGAGATATCAACTCACCGAACACAATGATGGATGGTTGCTCAACTTCGTGGATTGATTGAAGTTAGACATTAACACCATTAGATGCCGGCTTAGTGGTCTGTCGGTTAAACGTTTTGGCGCGAGACTGGAAGGTCCTGGGTTCAAAAGTAATTTGAATTTTGAAGATCTTGCTACTTCGTAGTCATATATTTCATGGAATGTGCTTAATATAAACCTAGAATCTTATTTCTCATGGTCTTCTACATAACGTTCTTTCAGAAGTAACTAGAGATTCATGAATCCAACCATAAAATAATTGAAATCAGTAATGGTCAACTTTACATTGATTTATTCAAAATTAAATGTTATGAAATGAATTTTATTCAGTTAGAGAAAAAGGTTTATTCACTGCTGTCTTAATTCTGTCTGACAGTTTACTCTCAATCATTGTCTTTATTGAACAAACGTTCATTGTTTCTGCAGCAATTTGGAAGACTCTCCCGGTTTCCTACATTGTACGAGCATTCCATGTACCTAAATAAATGGTTGCTCTGGTTGTCAGAATAGGCATCGGCCTCGTGACTTCCGAAGGCGGCATAACTCTTCTAAATGAAGATCTTCTGAATCCTAGGGCAGAGTTTAATAGTTTGAATAATTTTCTTCTGATTAGCGTTTTTTAGAGAGTTAGTTTTCTACGGGATGGGATAGCTAACCTCGTGCCCAATCCTCCTCCTTTATCTGGGCTTGGAACCGTTAGTAGCCTCCGGAGGAGCCACAGGAGGAGTTAATTATTCATTATACTTATTTACCGAAAGACTATTTAAAAGATGAACGTATAAATGGCTTACCATCTAATAAACATCAGTTTCACTTCATATTTCTATAATCGAATTCTCCAGTTAAAGTATATCGCACCATTTTATTTATATCCATAAAACTTGTTGCAATTTTAAACTATTTGTCAATATGCGTTTGTGAAGATTATCAGGGAAACTAAGTCAGATCATCATTAAGAACGTAGAAGCATTGGACAGCTATTTTCTTCCAGTATGAAACTCTTCAGTATGACAGGTTGGATAAAGTTATACATGTACACCATTAGATTCCGTCTCAATGTTGTAGAGATTAGGTGTTTGTACTTGAGATAGGATGTTCTTTGTCCTATCTCCTATAGGGTTGTGAGTGTATACACTGTTGAAGAGTCCTACTCTGGGACAGAATGACTGTCCAATGCTTCTAAGTTTTCAATCCTTGTCAAATTCTGATCGGTTAGTGATTTCACTTCATTTATTGATTAGAAATTTTGGTGCAAAGGGATTATCACATATACATAATATATGAATATTCATTATGAAGAAACGGTTAATAACTTAAAATTCAAATCAATAAATGAAGTTGGAAACAGTGTAGTCCAGATATTTCGAGAATGAAATAGTAATCAAAAGGGGTTTTTCATGAAGATTTAGTATTTTCATAGTTGAAAGCATGAATCAGTTGAAACTAGAACACCAAAGAAAACCTGGAAGCACTGGACGGCTGTTTCGTCTTATTGTGGTAGGTCTTGGGTTCGAATCTCGTGAGTCGGGATTGTGGATGAGCACTGCTGAGGAGTCCCACAATAGGACGTTGCATTATGTTTTGTCTTGTTTGAAGTTGAAATTGTACCAGTGTACTAGATCTAAAGATCATTTATTCAATCTTTGAATGCTTCTTAGTAAGAAATTCTACTTTAGTACAATACAAGATGTCAAATACTACATGATTTTCAACAAGAATTCAACTTAAATCAACTTAGATCTATGACAAATTCAACCTATAAATGAACAATTTATGTTACTCGATCAGTTTTTCCGTTACTTAATTAAAAGTTATTCAGTTGTAAATATGTGGATCAACTATTTGAGAAAGAAAAAATTAATCCCCTTAATATGTTCTTATTTTGATATTTTATTAAATCGATCTAGCCTATCATAATATAAACTTGTGCAACACATTTTAGTAGTTGAATTCATGAGTCAATCTAAACTAGACCGCCCCCAAATGGCCTGGTATGACCGAGAGTGGGGAGAGTTAACTATCCCTCCCCAAATGCTCTCACATGGACACGCGTATATAGCCTCTGACAGGGAAATCCTACTCACTGCCTTCTCGCACCACGGGTGTTGTTTACGAAATTGAGAGGATGAAAAGCTAATGTCTGGTGCTTTACCAGGTTGGTGGACACGGAGAGTTCACCTAAGGGAGCTTGAAAACTCTGATTCCAAACCAATGGTGTACATGGGCTCCAGTATCCTGAGGGAACAAATGGCGTATGAAGCAATCGTTGGTCACCGGCTACCATGAGACTGCATCTCCTCACGATGCTCCACTGCCTTGTGGATCAGACCTTTGGGTGTGGCATCCTAAGAAAACCACCTGTTTCGGTTTGGGCACCCGAGCGGTATCACAGCCCTAATAAAGATCAAATGAGATTTGTGTGGCGCATATATATCTGGTGCTCCTTTGTACCAATATTTATGTGTTTAAATTAAAAAAAAACTAAACTAGACCATCATTAAAAGCCTGGAAGCACTGGATGACTGTTTAGTTCTAGTATGAGATTCCACAACAGTGGGCATCCATGATTCCATATACGGGGCTCGAACCAAAGACCTTTGTCCTCACGTGTGAACGTTTGTTCTCTGGACCACTGAGCTGGCATCCAACGTTGTTAATGTTTCATACTTGGACGAAACAGCCTTTCAGTACTTCCAGGTATCCAATGGTCGATTAGCTTAGATTGACTCAGGAATTCAACTTTGAAGTTTTAATTACTTTGTGACACATGATTATTATTAAGCCGTGGCCAGTGGAATGCAATCCATGTTGGGTTTGAAACAGTTATCCACTTTGGACAATGGATGAAAGGTTGCACAAGTTGATGGATAGATTGAAAGTAGACATTAACACTATTGGATTCCGGCTCAGTGGTCTAGAGGTTAAGCGTTCGTACGCGAGATCGAAGATCTTGGGTTAGAGTCCTGTATGTGGGATCGTGGATGCGTACTGTTGAGGAGTTTCATACTAGGGTGAAACGCGCATCCAATATTTCTACGTTTCCAGTGGTAGTCTAGCTTAGATCGACTGATGAATTCAACAATTATAATTATTCCAATCTTTACAAATCCCCATTTCGATGATTTTCACTTAGTAGCTCATTTTATTTTAGACGAAATATTAAGCTTGTCTCACGCAAAGAATGGCGATCCTTTAGACATACAGACGTGTATAATTAAGAAGTTAAATAACATGAACAAATATGTATCTTAGAGACATTTGTCATCATATCTCTTATCATGAAACCAAGGCAACCTTTTTAATGACAAATAACTGTGCTATATCCATACCATCCTATGATTTTTTTCACTTGTCTGATGAGTGAATATTACATATTGGGTGTTTATTTTCAGTAGGACTTTCATTTCAAGTCGTATATTTCATCACATTAGTGTCTTTTTTATCTGTCATGTCCAGTTCCATTACACCGAGATCTTTACAGCAGAAAGCTGTAGATAATTGAATATCCTTCACATGAAATTTCTATTGAAACTTCTATTCTATAATATGTTGCTTACCTATTGGAAACAACATACCAAATGAAGAGGATGAACCACGTATATAACCTCAGTGGATTAATGCTAGCGACAAATACTCTTTTAATTAAATAGATTGTATTCAAACACATAGTTTCTGCATTTATTCATCTACCTATCTATCCATCTATCTATCTATCTATCTATCTAACTAACTAACTAACTATCTTAATAGTTGAGATCATGAATCAATTGAAGGTAGACCACCATGGAAAACCTGGAAGTACTGGACGGCCGTTTCGTCCTATTACAGGATTCCTCAGCAGTATGCATCCACGATCCTTCTGAGGAGTCCCACAATAGAGTCCCACAATAGAACAAAACGGCTGTCCAGTTCTTCCAGGTTTTTCATGATAGTGGTCTAGCTTCAATTGAGCCATAATCTCAACTATCAACATTACTATAATATCCACAAAACCCCTTCTGATAATAATTAACTAACTATCTATCTACTTATTTGAGATGACTTACTTTTATGCTTTAGTTTTGATTTAAACCTAAATCCATTTACATCATTTCACATGTACATATCATTAGATTTAATTTAATTTCATTTAAACTGTTTATTCAGGTAAGTATGGATTAAATTAACTTTTAATTATATCGCTTATTTAACTGAAAAAATTGAGGTCAATCTGATGAATATCAAAATAATGGATAGATTTGTTATTCTTTTTATTAATAGATTTGGCTTTTCTTATTTAATTATCTATTTTTAGAAGGGAGTTTTCGTCCTTCTGATGAGGAGTCCCATAATAGGACGAAACGGCCGTCCAGTGCTTCCAGGTTTTCCATGATAGTGGTCTAGCTTCAGTTGACTCATGATCTCAACTACATATTTATCTATGTATTTGAATACATAAATATTGGTACAAAGGGGTACCAAATACACATTCGCGACATAAGTCACTTGATTTGTGTGTGGGCTATGATGCTGCCCTGATGCCCAGACCGAAGTAGGCGGTTTTCTTAGAGAGCCACACCCAGAGCCTTCGACCTGAATTTCTGGTCCACAAGACAGTAGAGCAACGTCAAGAGATGCAATCCCATGGTAGCTGGTGACAAACTATTCCTTCACACACCATTTGTTCCCCCAGGATCCTTGAAATCATATGTACCACTGGTTTGGAATGAGGGTTTTCCAACTTCCTTAGGTAGATTCTTCTCTACAAGAAATCCGATTAAAACGTCGGACATTCGCTTTTCGTTCTCTCAATTTCGTCAACAACAATAATGTCGCAAGAAGGCAGTGAGTAGGACTTCACTGTCAGTGTCTGTATATGTGTAGCCATATGAGAGTATTTCAAGCATTTCTTAATTTGAAGATACATGTTATTACGTTTAGTACTGAACATATTGATTAGTATAACTATTAAAAATACTATTTGATCAATTGATGACACTGAACAATTGTCTTATCTAGATTTAGGAACTCATCAAAATGAAGTTGAATCCAAGACATTATCATTGAAATATTTAATTATTCATATATATTAGAATTCAATGGTCTATGACGCAAGATGCCGTTTATTCATTACCGTTAAAGAATTATTGTTTTGTATGATAATTATTATTAACATAAAAGAAAGTGTTTTGAATTCTGAATAGTTAATTCATCGTTGAAATCATGAGTCAATTGAAGATAGACCACCATGGAAAACCTGAAAGAGCTGGACGGCCGTTTCGTCCTATAAAGGGATTCCTCAACAGTGCTCATCCACGATCTGGACTCGCGAGGTTCTAACCCAGGACCTATCAGTCTCGCGCGCGAGCACTTAACCACTAGGCGGTTGCTCAACTTCGTGGATCGGTTGATGTTAGACATTAATATCGTTGGATTCCCGCTCAGTAGTCTAGTGATTAAGCATTGTGCGCGAGACTGATAGGTCCTGGGTTCGAATCTCACGAGTCGGGATCGTGGATGAGCACCGTTGAGGAGTCCCACAATAGGACGAAACGGCCGTCCAGTGCTTCCAGGTTTTCTTTGGTGGTCTAGCTTTAATTGACTCATGATTTCAACTATTCAGTTACTAAAATCTCCACACACCCCCTTCTGATGAAATATAATAACTGTTAATTTTCAATTGCTTGTTTAAAAAATTCATTTTAAACTAACTAAATATTTTTTTGCAAATGTATAGTACTGGAAAGAAATTTCCATTATCATATTCTATCATTAAAAGGTGACCAATGTCATATTTGTCTAGTCCTTCCTGCAGATACAATTCATTTGATAAGTACTGAGGATTAGAACATCAGTTCTACTCAAAGAATATATTTATTTCGTTGTACAACACACAGGATATATAAGTTCTAATGTAATCACCTAATTTGAGAAATATCTGCCAACAATTAAAATAGTTGTCTTTATAGTCCTCACTTACTTATTTACGCCTGCCACCCCTCATGGAGGAGCATTAGCCGCCCACCAGCACTCTCCATCCTTTCCAGTTCTTTCCAATCGCTATTCATTCTTTTCATATCTATTTCCAATTCCTGACTCAATGTGTTCTTCGGCCTCCATCTTTTCCGTTTATCTACACCAATTAAAGTTAGGGCTTGCATCATGATACTGTTTGATGATTTTCAAAATGTATGTCCTACTCACCACCAACGTCTTTTTCTAATTTCTTCTTCATCTGGAAGATGATTTGTTCTTTTCCACAGTGAATTCTTACTGATACTATCCGGTCAACGGATATTTTAAAGTTCTGACTGGATTGTTTTAAACATATTTAACTATTATAGTACAAAATTAATACATTAAAACAAAACCTATCCACAAAAATTTAATACATTTACCACTTAGTCAGGAACTAGGTTTGAACATACTGATATATATATATAGATCCTGAATATCACACCATTCATCATTGAACATATTATCTTGATACTTACTTACTTACTTACGTCTGTTACCTTTCATACAGGACCATTGGCCACCCATCAGCACTCGCCATCCAACTCTGTCCTGAGTAATCTTTTCCAGTTGCTATCCATCCTTTTCATATCTGCTTCGAATTCTTAGAGTATTGTGTTCTTTGACCTCCGTCTTTTCTGTTTCCCTTCAGGATTCATTATCTTGGTAATGATTGATTAATTCAAATCCTTAGTTCTTTTTTTTTGATTCTTCATTTATTGATTGATTTTACCCTTAAGCTTAAGTAGACAAAGGTCAATAATATGAAAGATGATGATAATGATATATGGTAATTAGCCGGAAAAAATCGATTTAATAATGATGAGAATATAATTTTTTCTCTATTATTATTATTATTATTATTATTATTAGTAGTAGTAGTAGTAGTAGTAGTAGAGTGGTGTGATCTACTTATATCCATATAAGTAGTATATGGTGTTGGTCAGATATAGAATGTATTTTGGCAGAAGACCAATAAAGAAAGAACTGAAATGAAGCACAATTGGTAGAAAAGTGCATAAACAATGGAATTAGGGAAGATGGATTGATATTTACAGAAGGAACAATGAAGATTGAGACAATTGATTGTTATTTTGCAAATTAACTGTTGACTACTGTATGGTTATCAGAATTCAGTGAGATAGTCTGTAATGTTGTGCTTTGATACATTCGGTTGTCCCCACTCGTGTTCTTATTCACTAAAATAGTAGTAGTAGTGGCAGTAGTGGTAGTAACAAGTATAGGTTGACATCAAGTGTATCCCAATCTTGTATTGATTTCATAGTTTTAACTGGAATATTTGTTATTTTTCGATAATGTTTTTTAACAAATTTTCCCAATACACATAATTTTTCTTTTTTTTTAAAAAAATTACGTTTTTCAGTTTTTATTATTGAGGAAAAACCTTTCTTAGGTTATAAGCAAAGATGGATAGTGGCTAGCAGTAGAATCCAGGATGCGCGTTTCGTCCTATTTGTGACTCGTCAACTGGATGTACCTACATCTCAGAGTTGATGTTCACTCCGGAACTCGAACCCAGTACCTTTCGCTTCAGACACCATCCCATTATCCACTCAGCTACTGTGTCTTAATAGCCACCTGCTTGTGCAATGGGGTGAAGTTGAAATTCACTTGTTATTGTTTGTTTGAATTTTCCCATTGATGTTTAGGACTGCAATTGATCAGTCACTTATTGAATACCGGCCCGCTCAGTTCTCTATCGATCAATTGCTCTGGCGCGAAACTGGTAGGTCCTGGGTTCGAATCTCGTGAGGCGAGATCGTGGATGCGCACTGCTGAGTTCCACAATAGGACGAATCGGCCATCCAGTGCTTCCAAGTTTTCGATGTTGGTCTCGCTTCAATTAAATCATGATTTCAACTATGAATAATGTTTGCCAAATTTGCAAATAGAATCCGGAGACACTATTTCAGAGTTAACCATTAGTAAGCAAAACATTATTTCAAACATATGTGGTCTGCGAATGTTATTTCGTTGAACGTTATTTACGAACATCCGAATTCAAACTATGCCATGGTCTCTATCAAACCTTCATCCTAATAGAAATTAGTTTCAACTTATCGATTGATCAAGTCTTCATTTTATCGTTAATCGTCTTCTTTTACGTCACTATTTCTTAGGTCTTAAAATATCTGAATATGAAGTGCTCTCTTTGATGGTGATTAGATTTCTAAATAAATACCCATACATAAACAGACTAACTGACTTACATCAAATCTTCACCAAACAGTGCTTCCAATTTTTACATGGTGGTCTAGCATCAACTGACTCATGAATTCAACTATTCAATTACTATAATATCTACAAAACCCCTCTCCAATTATAATTCATTAAATGTTGTAAACAGTTTATAGTGATAACATTGTGGTGTGGGTTACTTATATTCGCGTAAGTAGTATATTACGATGGTCAGACATTGAATGTATTTCAGTAGAAGATCATTAAGGAAAGAAAGGGAACGAAGCACAATGCTTATGAAAATGCATGAACAGGAACGGCCAAGATTGGGACGATTTGTTTGATAGTTTGCAAATTGACTATTTACTATATGGTCCTTACAATTTACTGAGATATTCTGTAATTTTGTGCCTAGATACATTCGATTGTCCCCATTCGTGTTTTCGTTCATATTGAGTCGGCTTCCGGAGAACTCTAACAGAGCCTCCAGAGGTTCATAAAGAGCCCCAGCCAATCAGAATACGATGGAACATTCTAGAATTCCAGCGTGGCGTGATACTATTGGTCGATATCATAATATGTCGTTAATGGATTGGCTAACATCTATAAATACCTATGATTTTCTGTAACAAGATTGAACCTTTTAGTAAAGTGCTTCCCACACACTCTGTGCCTTCTCTCTGGTGTTCAAGTCGGTGTATAGTCCTAGCTCGGGGGTACGGAACTAGCTTAGGGAAGCGAATATAGCGTTCACAATCGGCCAAACGTAACAGTTCATTACAACATATCTAAGTAAAACAACTCATAAAATATGCCTGAACCATAAGTAGGATCCAGAATCAAGAAAACTATCACCGTTGTGTGACAACGTATATTTCCAGTTTCTCTTAATTTTCAATTGTCCATTCACTGTACAGATATATTTATTGATCAGCTGACGCCAACCAACTTCCAAAATTATTCTAAACAATGTAAAGGGAGAACAAAAAAGTCAGAAAGTTGAGAAATATCTTTCAATCAATAAAGGAATTGAAGCCCCTTAAATATTATAACAATAATTGTATAGTTGAAATCATGAGTCAATTAAAGATAGACCACCGTGGAAAACCTAAAAGCACTGGACGGCCATTTCGTCCTATTGTGGGATTCCTCAACAGTGCGCATCCACGATCCCGACTTGCGAGATTCGAAACCCAGAACCTATCAGTATCGCGAGCGAGCGCTTAACGGTGTTAGTGTCTAACTTCAACCTATCCACGAAGTTGAGCAACCGTTCAGCATTGTCTTTAGTGAGTTACTATCTTACAAAAGACCTGATTGAACTCTACTGGTCACTACTTCTCACTAGAACTCCCAGAAATATCTCCACAAAAGCTCCTTCTAATTATAACAATACTATATTAATGACCTTAGTTTTATCTTTTACAATGATTAGATTACATTTAAATTTGAATAATTTTCTGGTTAGCGTTATTTTATCGAGATGGTTTTCTAAGGGATGAGGTCGCTAACTCCATGCCGAACCCTCCTCCTTTACACGGGCTTGGGACCAGCAGTAGCCCCCGGAGGAGCTACAGGTGGAGTTACATTTAAATTGTAGTACATATTTTCTACTTTATCAAATAGTAACAATGTAAAAGTACAATTCTATTTTAACTTATGTAATATGTACTTAGGTATTTTAAAGTGTTTTCTTCTTTTCTTTTCTTCTTTTCTTTTTCATCAGCCAAAGAAAAAAACTTTTTTTGGGTACTTTCATTGATGTAATAAGATTAACATGGTCAGTTGTTTAACTTCTCATTATTTTGACAATACAATATGAATGTTACTAAAGTGAAGATGTATATACATACATGTATATATACATAGATACATGTATATATGTATTCTGTAGACTAATGATATTTAGTAGACATTTTCACTTCTTTACTTTCATCAGTTTAGAACTGTCATACATTCTGGTTACATGTCACTTGTAGTAAAATAATACTGTGAGGTGAGCTACTTATATCCTCATAAGTAGTATATGGTGATGGTCAAACATAGAATGTATGTTCTTGTTCACTATAATACTACTGACTGTAGGATTAGTAGTATAGAACTGTCATACATCGTGGTTACATATCACTTGTAATAAAATAATACTGTGATATGGACTACTTATATCCTCATAAGTAGTATGTGGTGATGGTCAAACATAGAATGTATGTTCTTGTTCACTATAATACTACTGATCGTAGGATTAGTAGTATTGAAGTTAAATATTTACAATAAAATCCATAATTTATCTTTTTTAGTTGCCTTTTACCTCAATTTGTAATTTTGGCTAAGATAGAAGTAGACTGTAAAAATATGAGGATCAAGTAGATTAAAGACTTGGGTATAATGATGCGAAATCGATAACAATACAGTTACTGTGATTTTCTATCTTCCTCTAAATCTGGGATGATACATAGACCTATTCCTTATTGGTACATCTCATACTGTAAGTTTTTGCTTGTCATTGTGTCGATATAAGATCTGGAAACTTAAAGCACATAACACTTTCATACTAGATCCTAATTCTGATTACCTATTTCAAAATGACATTTCTTTGAGTGTATCTACATAAAAGAACAACCTCTGTTACCTTGGTGCTAATTAGCACGATTTTCTATGTCTTAATTTCTTTTTATCCCCCAACTGAAAACTTCGACACAAAAACATTTAAACAATAATTTCTATACAAAAGAGGTTTGTAGAGATTTCAGTAATTTTATACTTGAAATCATGAATCAATTGAAGCTAGACCAACATGGAAAACCTAGAATCCCTGGATGGCCGTTTCGTCCTATTGTGGGACTCCTCAGAAGTGCACATCCACGATCCCACGTCACGAGATTCAAACCCACCACCTATCAGTCTCGCGTGCAAGCGCTTAACCACGAAATAACCATCCAGTGCTTCCAAGTTTTCCCTGTTATCATCTTCATGTACTTAATATATTAAATACTTTCCATATCGATTAATACTTGTTAATTATAGTAGATCGATTGCGTAACCAAGACTAGCATTATTATTCGTTTGATTACTGTTTGAAATGTTGATCTATCTATCCATCTATCTATCTATTCCCCTCTAAACTAACCTATTCTCTTTAGTTACTAGTTTCTAGGTTACTTTTTTTTTCTTTTCTCTATAAAGAAAGATATATTATCCTTTTGTCTGAATTCTTTCACTATCAAAGTCATTATTTGCCATTATATTTTTTTTCTAGTAACTGTGGTCAAAGTCAGCTGAATGTTTATACATATACCTATATATGTGTGGGTTATCAGCGATTACCTACCATCTATACCATATAACCAAAGTATGTATAGGTAATCAATTGATCTAGGAAAATATCGTTCTGGTTAAATATCACCACATTGATTTTGTACCAAAAAAAAAACGATCTAAATGTATTTAGAATACAGATTTCTACATTGTGATTTATGTAAATAGTTTGGTAAGATCATAGTGATTATGTGTGAGTGTCTTAGTTGTTTTTTTTCATTTTTCTACGAAACTTCTGTTGTATTAATCTTTGTACAATTTTGATATATTGTGAAGGATAATGAATGAATAGTAACCAAGTAGTATCTAGGGAGGGAGAGAGAGAGTGTAATCAATAATCGGCAGTTACTTTATGTATATTTTGTTATGAAATACCATAGAATAGAAAGATTTTGACAATAGTATACATAGTGACATAGTAATCATAGCCCCAGTAACTGAGTGGTGATGATATTGATTGTGAAACTTGATGACACGATATCGAATCTATCAGGTAACAATAATTCTCTTAATGTTTTAGGCATATCATATCAACGAGTCCTAAATAATATGAAACTGAAGTGCAGAGTTTCATGTTTACTAACTCCAACCAACAACTTATGTATGTAAATAATTTACTCAATACTATTAACTAGATTACAATTTGTTGGATAGAACTTGATGAATTTTAAGCAAATTCTTACCCAATCAAAAAATAGCCTCTGTAAATAAGTAGTTTGTGTGAAAGAAAAGAATAACATTACAAAATGTAACCACCATTGAAAACGTGGAAGCATTGGATGGCCGTTTCATCCTAGTATGGGACTCCTCGGCAATGCGCATCCAATACTACATTATCAACAAATCTTGATTCTGATAATAATAATAATAATAATAATAGTGTGTACACTAGTGCCTAACTTCAAGATGGATTTCTTGGAGTTCTAGTGAGAAGTCATAACCAGTGGAGTCCAATCTGTGTTGTGTGGAGACAGTTATCCACTTAAGACAATGGATAAAGGGTTGCGTAAGATCATGAATTGATTGAAGTTAGACGTTAACTTCATTGGGTGCCGGTTCAATGGTCTAGATGTTAAGTGTTCATACGCAAAACTGAAGCTCCTGGATTCGAATCCAGTAAGCGGGATCGTAGGTGAGCACTGTTAAGGAGTCTCATACTAGGACAAGTCTCCTAAAAGTAGTGAGAGAATCTGGAACAGAATACAGCAAGGAGAAAAAAGTGAACCACCGACTCAATAAGCACATAGGATCCACTTACATTGAATAGTCAAAGCAATCGACAACGATCAGAAATAACACAAGCGGTTAAGATTCAGATCATAACTGAAAGTTGACAAGTAATATTTGAACTTCGCACCAAAACTTAAAATTCTCATTCTCAAATCAGATTAACTAATCCTTGTACAATATTTTTGTTTAAGGATCTTTCGTTTGTTTCTGCACTATAGGAATAGTCAACTGGACTACAAATGAGTATGAATATAGCAAAGACCTAAGATTGTCAACTTATCTCCTCTGATCATGATAAGTTATTTGAGTCTTCAGTATTTCTTTGAAGGGTAAATGTGGATGATCACTACTTACGAATGAGAATATATAGAATTATCGATTTCATTCAACCAGTTGAATAGATCAAACAGATATGACATTCATGGTTGAAAGCGTGAGTCGATTGAAACTAGACCACCAAGCAAAACCTGGGAGAATTGGACGGTCGTTTCGTCCTATTGTGGGACTCCTCAGCAGTGCGCATCCACGATCTCGCCTCGCAAGATTCGAACCCAGGACCTACCAGTCTCGCGCCAGAGCACTCAACCAATAGATCACTGACCCACGTCCGATGATGTTTATGTCTAACTCCAACCAATCCACGAAGTTGAGCAAGCGTTCACCAATTGTCTTCAGTGAGTTCCTAACTGACAACGGACGTGGTTTAAACTCCACTAGTCACTGCTTCTCACTAGAACTGCATGAAATATATCTTGAAGACAGTCATTAATGAGCATATGATTATAATTAGAAGAGGTTTTGTGGAGATTTAGTATTTTCATAGTTGAAAATGTCAGTCTTTCGTTTGAATCTCGCGAGGCGTAATCGTGGATGCGCACTGCTGAGAAGTCCCACAATAGGATGAAATGGCTATCCAGTGCTTTCAGGTTTTTCATGTTGGTCTAGCTTCAATTGACTCACGCATTCAACTATGAAAATATTAAATCTCCACGAAGCCCCTTCAGATATGGCATTGTTTATTAACCAGCAATCAATCGATATTAAATCTTAGGTGATCAGTCGTAGTTAGAATAGATCAGTGTTCACATCTTTGATTGTAACGTTAGATGACAAGGATGTGTGAATTTTACAGAGAATACTAGTTACTTAAAGTTAAGAGATATGTCTTGTTACTGACGACTTCTCATCTGGCAATGAACATAATATCAATGTCAAGCTTCTATGACAAATTCCAAAATAATTACAGGGTATTACAATATCATAAACGTCGTGTATATTTGAGTAGCTATTATATTATATCGTTATGTCTATTTACCTCCATTAGATAACGCTTTTTATGAGTTTTTTGACAAGTATTTTGTAATATTGACTAGTTACTTAGTTACATAAGTACAAAACTCCCCTTAACCAGATAACAATGGACTCAGACATTTTGAAACTTCAATCAGTTTTAAATCCACGTGGTATTGTTCACTTGAAACTTTCCATTGATGTTTAGGACTGTAATGGAAACGAACGGTACCGGGTTCGAGTCCCACAGAGAACATCAACTCTGTGTCGTAGGTATATCCAGCCAAAGAGTCCCAAATAGGACGAAACGAGCGACCTGGATTCCATTACTAGCCACTATCTATCTTTGCTTACAGTTCAGTCAGTTTTGTAGTTTTATAAAATAATTAAATAGTAAAATTTATTTCTTTCCACAGTACGTGTTTGATTTTTGTTTTGTAAGGGTTCCAAAGGAGTCATTCACTAATAATATAGAATCTATCAACGTTGTTCATCTATCCACATTGTAACTTCTAACATTACGACATCAAAGCAAAAGATGAAATAAAATCATATCATTGGTGTTATGACTTTTGTCCGGTTAAATGTCACGTAATTTACTCAGAAATCGCAATGCAACTTATGCTATGTTTGCACTGTGCCAAACCAATGAAGAACCGACCAGTATGAGCAGCCTAACGTCCTTATTGGTCGTTTTTCCTTCTAGTCATGACTATTGAGTCCAGAACACTAATGTCAGCTTCCACTGTATAAATCATTTATTTTAAACATACTTGGTTTATATACCAATCAAATAGACTGCATCACACCATAAAATAGGAAATACCATTTGTACAACAAGATCAAGCCAAAAAGTGGCTGTGAATGTGGAAGATTGTAATCAATAAACTGGGTATAAATAAAAAATAGTAAATCGTATCATAATAGTCTACAGATCAAAACGAAGTTTATAATAAAAGGAAGATAGACATACATAATTTAGTTACTGAACAGTTATACAATAGGAACATATATAATGTTAGTCCATTAATGGACATCAGCAGCTACCCATAATTTGGTCTAATTTGGGTATAACAATTGGTAATAGTTTTTTTTATCAGAAGGGGGTTTTGTGGAGATTTTGGTAATTTTATATAGTTGAGATCATGAGTCAATTGAAGCTAGACCAACATGGAAAACCTCGAAGCACTGGACTGCCGTTGCTCTCCAGTATGGGACTCCTCAGCAGTGCGCATTCACGATCCCGCCCCACGAGATTCGAACCCAGGACCAACCAGTCTCGCGCCAGAGCTAATCCATGTCAAGTAAAGACAAGGTTAGACATTAACACCGTTGGATGCCGTCCGGCTCAGTAGTCTAGAAGTTAAGTGCTCTGCTGCGAGACTGGTAGGTCCTGGGTTCGAATCTAGCGAGACAGGATCATGGATGCGCACTGCTGAAGAGTATCACAATAGGACGAAACAGTCGTCCAGTGCTTCGAGGTTTTCCATGGTGGTCTAGCTTCAATTGACTCATGATCTTAACTATGTAAAACAACCAAATGTATCTGAACATCAAAATTACAAAATCTCTTAGTAAAATCTAAGAATCATACAATAAAAACTTCATTTTCAAAATGTCAATCAACTGTCTCAAACTTGACTGTTCTTTTGTATATGTAAATCAATCGTCTCAGATTTCACTGTTCCTTCATTTCCATACCAATTACTTTCTGTTGCGATTTTTCGCCTTCTCCATCTGCTCAACTTTCTACTACTAGACATTCTATCCCAGACTAGCGTTATATATTACTTATATCGATACAAGTAGCATACATGACAGATATACCTACCGAATATAAATATATAAGATTATCTTTTTTGGGCTAAACGAAATCACTATAAATTAAGCTCAATCTTATCAGATGATAAGTATGCCTTCAATTAACTAATCCTCTAATGATTACATAACATATCAACAGTAACCATCATCATCATCTTTCTTTTCTTTCAACGTACATAGTTTCATTCTCATCAGTAATATATAAGACATATTTGAACATCCAAAAAACATCAATAGTTCTCTTGTTCCATCTATAAAGAAGTTCGAGTGTATATGCGTGAGTGTGTGTGTGTGTAAGAGAGAGAGAGGGAAGGAATGAAATGTTAGGCAGAGAATTATCTTACTCACTTCACTTTATCGTTTTAAATGACTTTTAATATACGTTTTAATTATTATCATTACTATTCTGTTGTCATACTGTCGTGTAGGCTACTGATGTCGACAGATATAAGTAGTATGTATCACAAATCGCAAGTAGAATGCCTAGAGGCAGAAGGTTAAGAAGATCAAATAAAAGAGAACGACAGCAAAGAATTATTGATGTGAAAACAAAAGAACAATGAAGTTTGAGATGATTGACTGGTATTTGCAAAAGGAACAGTCAAGTTTGCGACAATCGATTGACATTATACAAATGAAGTATTTACTATATAATTCTGTGACTTTACTGAGAGATTCTATAATTTCGTATTCAAGTACATTCGATTGTCCCCACTTCTGTTCTCGTTCACTACAGTACTACCTTTTAACCTCTTCATTAGCTGAGCCTCCAAATGCCCTGGTACGGCCGAGAGAGGGGAGAATACGCTTTTCCTCTCAAAATGCTCTCACACTGCCACGCGTATATAGCCACGAACGGGGAACTCCTACTCACTACTTTCTCGTGGCGGGGGTGTTGTTTACGAAACTGAGAGGACGAAAACCGAATGTCCGGTGCTTAACCGGGTTGTGGATACAGAAAGTCTACCTAGGGGAGTTGGAAAACCCTCATTCCAAACCAATGATGCACATGGGCTCCACGATCCTGAGGGAACAAATGACGTGTGAACCTATCGTTGATCACCGACTACTATGGGACTGCATCTCCTCACGATGCTCCACTGCTTTGTGGATCAGACTTTTAGCTCAAAGGCTCCGGGTGTGGTCCCCTAAGAAAACCACCTGTTTCAATTAGGGCACGTGGGCAGTATCACAACCCTCACACAAATCAAATGAGATTTGTGTGGCGCATATATATCTGGTGCTCCTTTGTACCAATATTTATGTGTTCAAATAAAGAAAATAAATAAGTAACAAGTATTATAAACATAGATGGATGGTAGGTAGCATTGATATCCTGGGTACATGTTTTGTCTTATTTGAGTACACATCAACTCTGGGGTGTAGTTGCATTCAGTTGACGAGTCTCAAATAGAACGAAAAGTGCGTCCTAGATTCCACTGTTAGCCGCTGTCCATCTCTCCTTAGAAAATATTATGATGCTGAATTTCACATCTATAGTATAACTGTTATTTGCTCTCAAACTAGTCGATTTTTCCCTATCTTTACAACCGTTATAAGTTATATTCACGGGTATATCTTGTATAATTTAGTAAATAAGTGAATTTCTGCTGAACTCCATAGGTCCTAAACTTTCGGTCTTTCGTATGATAATACACTTTTGGGAAGTTCACTATTAGAACGAGATAGTGTTTCGGTGCTTCTTGAATTTTGGAGGTTGTTTAACTAAAGCCAGTTTGTAATGTTAATGTTCAGTTAGATAGCCAGATTACCTTGTGAATTGAAATCAACTAGAATAATCTGATTGAAAATGAAAGGTAATTGATGACTGATTACTCTACTGAACTGATTTGGTGAAATAGATCAATACTCCTGATAATAAATTAAGTACACAGAATATAATTTAAGGAGATCAAACTTAGTTAACCCAGTGCCCCTATCCAGTCTATGTATCATACTAGTTCCTACTTATCATCAATCTTGACTAAAAAGACTTGATTAGACAAACATGACATTGGTCACTACTTACCAATGAACAGATATAAGCACCACAGTCCTACAGAAGGTCTGTCCCAGCCAAAATAACTCAGTAGCAACATTTTAGGCTGTGAACTTTAGGTAGTGTGTATTCGAACCTGACAGGGAGCATCATTTCCTTCAAGGATGAAAATGTGTCTTGCTGACAAGTTTCAATCAGTACGAAATAGATTTCGCCCAAAGTTTCCGCGTGACTACCTTCAACCACTTATCATTAAAGTATCACGCATGCGATCTTCAGTCCCTTATACTTAAGGCAAATACTGCAACTTGATTAATAGAATCCGGTTACCCCTAAACGACTTGACAAATATGATATTAGAAGGGGTTTTGTGGAGATTTGGTATGTTTCATAGTTGAAAGCATGAGTCAATTGAAGCTAGACCACCATGGGAAACCTGGAAACGTCCCATTATGGGACTCCTCAGCAGTGCGCATCCACGAACCCGCTCTCTCGAGTTTCGCACCCAGGACCTACCAGTCTCGAGCCGAAGCCCTTAACCGATAGACCACTGAGCTGACATCCAACGGTGTTAATGTCTAACTTCAACTGATCCACGAAGTTGAGCAACCATTCACCAATTGTCATCAGTGAGTTCCTATCTCACGACAGACGTGGTTTGCACTCCACTGGTCACTGCTTCTCACTAGAGCTCCTGGATGTCCTTCCCGAAGTCACTAGTGAGCATATGATTATATTAATTATTAGAAGGGGTTTTGTGGTGATTTGGTATCTTTCATAGTTGAAAGCATGAGTCAATTGAAGCTAGACCACCGAGGAAAACCTGGAAACACTGGACGGCCGTTTCGTCCTATTATATGACATTGGTCACTAGTTATTGATGAACCGATATAGTATATAATAATAATGTCATCAATATCAATCTTTGAGACGAATTACATGAGTGGCCAGTATGAAGCCGTAACCGGTTAAATTAGCTAGAAGAACCTAAAATAGTGCTTCGTCAATGATAATGACCTACTATTATTATTGATGGCTTTATTTGATATTATATTTTTCAGTACAATATAGAATTCTCAACCCAAAGTGTCTCAACAAATTCCTGGTACTTACTTCTTCCTGACGATAAATATTGAGTGATCGCCAGTTAGATGTCATCAGTTCAAGAATCAACATCTGAATAATGTTCATTCTTTTCAATACTTATCTCCAGCAACCATGATGTCTCTGATGATCGTACATTTTTGTAACTTGCACAGAGAAAGGTTGTAAACTTTTCAAAAACGCACCTGAATAGGTTATATGATAATTAGACATAATGATATGTTAAAGCAAACAAACAAAAAACCAGATAATTTGTTGAAATATCTAAATGACAGGAACAGATAGCTCAGATATTCAAGCATACCGTGGATTGGTTGATGTTAGACATTAACACCGTTGGATTCCGGCCGGCTCGGTGGTTTAAAGGTTAAGTGTTTTGGTGCGGAACTGGTAGGTCCTGGGTTCGAATCTCGTGAGGCAGGACTATGGATGCGCACTGCTGAGAAGTCCCACAATAAAACGAAACGGCCGTCCAGTGCTTCCGAGTTTTCCATGGTGGTCTAGCTTCAATTGACTCATGATCTCAACTATATAAAACATACCGCCAAAAGTTCATTATACTACTCAATGGATGATGCAACACATATCTCATTCTCATAGATATCTACATTCTATCTCTGATAGTAAAGCAACGCTCCTCTATTTCACCATAGACTGTTCTATGTGATGTGATTTTCCTGTAAATATCATTGTATGGATTTAGGAAAATGATATTGTCTAGAAGAAAATTTCCCTCCCTCAAACGTCTTCATTCTTTTTAATTGATCGATGAGTTTCGTTTCTTGAAGATTGTTCTACTACGTACAGATCATCAATTGAAAAAGAACCCGTCAAATAGCTTTCTTCTCCAATATCAGTCGTTTAGTGTTACCGCAATGCGGATTTGTGGAGATTGTAGTATTTTCAAAGTTAAATTCACAAGTCAATATTAGATAGATCACCACTGGTAACCTGGAAGTACTGGATAGCTGCTTCGTTCATTTATGGAACTCCTCATCAGTATGCACTCACAATCCCTCACGTGAGATTCGAACATGGGACGTTCTGTCTTGTGCGCAAACGCTTAACCTCTAGACCACTGAACTGGCATCCAACGGTGCTAACATCTAACATCAATCAATCCATGATCTTTCGCAACCCTACAATATCCACAAATCCCTATTTTGGATCATTTAGGATGTAGCCAATTCATATCATATTCAATATCCCGATATGGTAAATTAGAACAATACATATTGTTTCCTATCAGATTTCCATTAGCTTTTACGCTAATAATCAGTAGTATTTATATGGATATAATAAAAGCATTAAACTAATCAAGGTAATTTATTATTCAATGATAACAACTAGATAAATTACAAAACTGAACATCATAAGTACAAAGTATAAATTACTAATATGATGCATTAACATTGGTAAAAAAAAAAAGTACTAAACGCTTGAATCAATGTTTCATAATAGGAAGTGGGCAAAATAATTAGCAAAATAAATTTGAAGCTAGACCACCATGGAAAACTTGGAATCACTGGACAGCCGTTTCGTCCTATTGTGAGACTCCTCGACAGTGCGCATCCACGATCCTGCCTCAAGAGGTTCGAACCCAGGATCTATCGGTCTCGCGCACGAGTGCTTAACCGTCCAATGGAGATTTCAATAATTTTATAGTTTATTTCATGAGTAAATTGAGGCTAGACCATCATTGGAAAACCTGTAAGCTCTGGACAGCCGTTTCATCCTCAGAATATATTTGAATAAATTGTTTTTCAAGCCTAATTTGACCAAGGAAGAGATAAAAGTGCTACAAATTCCTTGTGAATATAAAGACTTGAGTTGTTGACTCGACTCCTTATAGCTTCTGCTACATATAGGAGACGACATTAAACCACATAGAAGGTCTTTTCAACTAATTTATCCGTCAATTTCTGATCGATTTTTGGTTATTCATCAACTAAAGGATACATTACTAGGTTTCATTACATTCATGTGTATCTACAAGTTGGATTGCTCCAATGAGGAAACTTATATGCGGAGTATAACAAAACAACTGAACCCATAAATTGGTGAACACCTCTCTTTGTGGTTGGGAAATAGCATAACTAAAACAATACTTAGCTCCATTCTATCACACACGGTCGATAGTCATTTGTCATTTGCCTACTACTTTCTCTTATAGAGATGAATCTTGTTGCTTAAATAAGACAGAAGCTTTAGGGATTCAAGTTAATAACCCAAGTCTTTGTATTCATGAAAATGTTTGGACTGCCTCGATATTGCCTGAAGTCGCAAGCTTTATAAGGAAAGATGGATAGTAGCTACCAGTGGACTCCAGTTTGACGTGCATTTCACCCTATTTGGGACTCATCAGTTGGATGCACGTGCATCTCAGAGTTGATGTTCACCCGGGGACACGAACCCAGTACTTTTCGCTTCAAACACCATCGTGTTATCCACATAGCTACTGAGTCCTGATAGCTACCTGCTTGTACAATAGGATGAAGTTATATTCATTTGTTGTTGTTTATTTGTATCTTCCCATTGTTATTTCGGACTGCAATTGATTTGTCTCTTGTTAGCATATGTGCATCCTGTTCGGACTGACACGATATTGCCTGAAGTCATAAAGCTTTATAAGCAGCGATGGAAAGTAGCTAGTAGTGGGATCCAGGACGCGCGTTTCGTCCTATTTGGGACTTGTCTGTTTACATAAGATAAATGGAAATATTTAAATTAATTAATAGATACTGAAAGAATTAAAAGGATCCTCAATACTCAATAAAATTTTCCATCAAAGTTAATGATAAGGTATTCAATTGGTGGAGAAGATTTTTTAGCTCAAGTGGATGATTTTGATAAAGTTTTATTCTTTGAGCTGTAAGCCATATGTAAAGAAATTTGAACATTTCCCTTTCTATGTGTAGTTTGTACTGATGATGTCATTCAGAAGAATGATGAAAGCTCCATGACTAAACCATCCAGCTCAGAGAACAAAACTCTATTAAATAAGATATGCAACTCGTTATGTATGAACTCATTAAATGACTGATTAATTTTATGTTTAAATATGTATTCAATGAGAAACTAAACTAATTCCAAGGTAATTTGTGTAAAAACTTCTATGAAAGTTCGTCTGAATATGAACAAATACTTACTTACTTACGCCTGTTAGCTCCGATGGAGCATAGGCCGCCAACCAGCCTTCTCCAATCCACTCTGTCCTCGGCCTTCCTTACTAGTTCTATTCAGTTGTTGTTCATTCTTTTCATATCTGTCTCGATTTATCAGAGTAATGTGTTATTTGTTCTTCCTCTTTTCCTTTGGCCTTCAGGATTCTATTTGGGGGCTTGCCTTGTGATGCAGTTGGCTGCTTTCCTCAATGTGTTTCCTATCCACTTCTAGCGCTTCTTTCTGATTCCTTCCTCCACTGAAATCTGATTTGTTCTCTCCCACAATAGGTTGGGAGAGAACAAATAATTGCATAGAAATTGGGTGTCAAGTATACAGTAGACATTATATATCGTAAAATATATATTTGAAACAATCTCATTTATTAAACGTTGAATAATTCCAATGTTTTGCTTAGTGAACTGATCTGAAATTTACCGGAGAAGTTAACCATCATGTTTAAACGTTGATTTTGTTTAGTGATGGTGTAGTGAACGAGAACTTAAGCAGGGAGGACCAATGGAATGCACAATTACATAATGATTTAGTAAATACATCGAATACATCATTTACACATCTTCTTTGAATAGTCTCTTACAAGCTTGATTGTTTCTTCATTGCTTTCAGTTTCTCTTTCTCTTCTCTTCATTTCAGTCTAATCAACCTCCTGTTCGCAGACATTTCACTTTTGACTGATGTTACATACTACTTATATATGCAAAAACTGGTAGTTGAAACTATGAATATATGACTAAATCAGAACAGCTAGTTACACTTTGCCAATTGATAATTAACGAATGAATAACTGAACCTTATCTTCCATCTCATTTATACTATCTCGTAACTGAACTTCTTTAAAAGAAAACAAATGTTTTCAATGAATTCTGAATTCAGAATAAGGATTTTGTGGAGATTATAGTAATTTTAACAATTGAGTTCATGGAGCGACCTAAGTTGAGTGATGGCTCAATAGTCTAAAGGTTAAGCATTCGTGCGCGAGACAGGCTCATGTGTTCGAGTCCCTCATGTGGGGTCGTGGATACGTACTGTTGAGCAGTCCCATACTAGAGCGAGACGACCATTCAATACTTGTAGGTTTTCAATGGTAGTCTAGATTAAATTGACTCATGAATTCAACTGTTAGAATTCACTACACATACTACACAAATACACATACAAGCATTTCACATTCAAAAGCTAATTATATTATTGGAAATGAAATCAACGTTTAAACTTGTTTGATTAGAGTTTTAGCACAATTTGGATTTTAGATCCTATAAAATCTTTGAAGAGGTCCAAACCAGTTAGTTAGACGAAACGTTGGAATTATTCAAATACATGCCGTTAGCTAAATGTTGATTGAAAATCCGTCTTTTTCCTAGCAGTGTATATTCCTCACTCTGTCACATGTTGATCTCAGTAATACACAGGTAACAGTATTATCAAGTTACCTTTAGATTACTAAGTTTCTCTCTAACTAGCTATCCAACCATCATCCTTTGTTATTATGTAGTAGACGAGAACACAAGTAGGGACAACCAAACGTATTTGAATACAAAATTACAGAATCGCTTAGTAGGATCTGAGAATCATACAGTAAATACTTCACTTGCAAAGTATCAATTAATCGTCTCCGACTTCATTGTTCTTTTGTTTTCGCACAAATCGTCCTTTGTTTTCGTTCTCTTTTCCTTGATCTTCTTAACCTTCTGTCCATCAATTGTCTCAAACTTCATTGTTCCTTTTTGAAACTACTAGTCATTCGTCTCAGACTTCGTTGTTCTCTTGTTTCTACACCAATCACTTTCTGTTCTCGTTCTCTTTTCTTTGATCTTCCTAACCTTCTACCTCCAGGCATTCCACTTGCGATTTGTGGTACATACTACTCATATCTGTAGAATACACCACAGTTGATGATATCTATATGTACGATCCCATATGTTTAAGATATGATTATTATAAATCTACGAGTTGAACAGATCACCTAGAAGTATAACATCCTTAGGACATAATCAATCAGGACACTGTTTATGTATGTAATACCTTTCTCTTTCACATATATACGGTATTGAATCATTTGTTCATCTGTTTGTTTGTTAATAAAAGCCAGTTTTACAGACTTCATCCTTCTGTTAAATTTGTTCCAAGATAAGATCAAATTAAAGAATTCAATTATTATACTTCAATGACTTCATTATATAGATTCAATAGTAGAAAGGTGTAAAATATAAGAATAAGATAATCATCATGGATACCAATGATCTATACATAGTTTTTCGCTTGATTTAATTGACCTTAGTTACTATAACCGGTAAAGAATTATGCATTATTATTATTATCAGAAGGGGTTTTGGGGTAATTTAGTATTTTCATAGGTGAAAGCGTGAGTCAACTGAAGCTAGACCATCAGGGAAAACCCGGATGCACTGGTGCGGGACTGGTAGATCCTGGGTTCGAATCTCGCGAGTGCGGGGTCATGGATGCGCACTGCTGGGGAGTCCCATAATAGGATGGAACGGCCGTGCAGCGCTTTTATGTTCTCCCTGGTGGTCTAGCTTCAATGGACTCACGCTTTCAACTATGAAAATTATTCATTAGTACATATTATTCTAATGTAAACATTAGTTTGTATTGTTCTATATCACATATTTGAGAATTACGAAGAAACAGAAGGTCGAATGGGAGATACATCAATGCGTATATAGATATTTATTGACTGTTAATCATTAAATCTATGCATAGATCAACAATTCATCTCATTTAACCGTATAAATGATGAGGTTAATATAAGATTATTGTGAAGGTAGTTTACGAGTTCGGATGCAGATGTAAAGGTGGGGATTGGCAAAGCAAGGGAAGCATTTCTACAATTGAAGAACATATGGAACTCAAAACAACTAACTTCAGATTGAGAATCTTCAATACTGGATGTCAAGACAGTCCTACTGTACGGAACTGAAATGTGGAGAACTACTACATCCATCGTCATGAAGGTACAAGTATTTATAAACAGTTGTCTACACAAATTACTCAATATTCACTGACCGGATACTATCAGCAACAGCGTTTTATGGGAGAGGATAAACCAGCTTCCAGCTGAAGAGGAAATTAGGAAAAGACGTTGGAAGTGAATAGGACATACATTGAGGAAATCACCAAACTGCATCACGAGACAAGCCCTAACTTGGGATCCGGAAGGAAAGCGGAAAAGAGGAAGTTCAAAGAACATATTACTCCGAGAAATAATAGCAGATCTGAAAAGGATGAATGTTAACTGAAAAGAAGTGAAAAGAATTGCCCAGGGTAGGGTTGGATGGAGAATGCTGGTGAGCGGCCTATGATTCTCCAAGAGGGGTAACAGGCGTAAGTAAGTAAGCAAACTCTCAAGTTTTGAACAGGATGGAAAATAAATATCAAATAGGTCTCTTTTAAATGAAATTTCTCATTGTATCACTTATTCTATGAATTAAAAGTAACAATGGTTACGTTCTATTCGTCATATCTCACAATATAATCTTTGTTCTTTTGAACAGAAAACAATTGGTTTAATTCTTTCTGTTTCAAATACGAACACTCTAAGCTGTCATCTGAATAGCTGACTTAATCTATTTATATTAGTCAAGTAATATCTTATTTTTATAGTTGAAAACGTGAGTCAATTGAAGCTAGACCACCAGGGAAAACCTGGAAGAACTGGACGGCCGTTTCGTCCTATTATGGAACTCCTCAGCAGTGCGCACCCATGACCTCGCCATGCGAGACTTGAACCCAGGACCTACCAGTTTCGCACCAGAGCACTTAACCGATAGACCATTGAGCTGGCATCCTATGGTGTGTATGCCTAACTTCAACCAATCCACGAATTCGAGCAACCGTTCACCAATCGTCTTGACAGTTCAGCAATTATCAATTACTTGATACATACCTTTCAAAGTAACATATTCACTGGGATCATCAGAAGGTGGTGTATTCAGTATTGCATCGTATTGTAATCAGGCACTTGTAGAAAATGAATTCTTTTCAAATCTAGAAAAAAAAGAAAGAAACCCATCTATTTGATAAAAAGTATAAAGGCGTTTCAGGGTCGAAATTTTTCAGGATATCCATATAAATACTACTGTATATTAGTGTAAAGGATAATGGAAATCTGATAGGAAACAATATATAGTGTTCTAATTTACCGTGTAGGGATATTAAATATGCTATGAATTTACTACATCCTAAATGATCTGATTGGGGATTTATGGAGATTCTAGGGTCGCGAAAGGTTATGGATCAATAGAAGGTAGACGTCAGTACCGTTGGATGATAGTTCAGTTGTCTGGAGGTTAAGCGTGAGACAGAAGGTAATAAGTTCGAATCCCACGTGCGGGATCGTGGATGTGGACTACTGAGGTCTCTCATTCTAGGACGTAATGGCCATTCAGTACTTCCACGTTTCCACTTATCTTATATTGACTTGTGAATTCAACTTTGAAAATACTACAATCTCCACAGATCTCTGAAATTGATAATTAAGAATTATCAAGAAACAAATCTATGAAAATTTATGTATAATAGTTTGAGAAGGGGAAGATGAATTTGAAGAATAAGATAATAATTAGTATTTACGATTTGTGAACTTAGGAAGAGTGGTAATATTAATCAACTTATTTAACTTTGTAGGTAATCTTGAAGGTCAGTTCTCGTGGCGATATGTGACCAGAGTTAACAACATGTTCAGGGATTAAGCTGTTTATCAATACATATTCTCCTTTAGACAGTCAAACAGGGCAGTGCTCGGATATTTGCTTACCAAATGACCAGTTTGCACGACCAATATAACTTGATCCAATACAGCATGTAAGCTGATAAATGTACATTGGGGTAGGCCAAAGCGGAAGTTAGTCCCTGCCGAATTTTCGAATGCATTTTTCATTGGGGAAAATAATCAGAAACTTTAGTAAATAAAACGTTTTCCTCAAAGTTCTAGACAGTTTATTCCTTAGTACGGTCATAGTGGTATCTCCCTTGAATTAAAAATTCTTTGGAACTGTTGGAGTGCTTTCAACTTGACTTTTCTGTTTTAGGTTACTATTAATTAACCTAGACGGAAAACTATTCATCAAAATTGTTCATCAGATTTCAATTACCTTATCATTAATTGGGTGTTCTGTATGCTATTTAACCGTCTTTTTAGAACGGAATCACCCAACTCTGCTTACTGTCAATCCCAGGTTGGTTTTCTGTTTATCGATCGTGGTAAAGATCAATCTGGTATTCATTTCAATAAAATATCACGAAAAGGATACTTTGAATTCATCGTCGATTCTATCATCAGCATAGTGAAATGATGATAATTGCATAATACTTGTAATATTTTATCACTCACTGTTTTCATTGTCTTTGAATGACAAGAGACATTAAAACTCATTCAATTATTCATGATACATTTTATTAGCTTTCATACTAAATACTAGGACTTATCTCTTATCAAGCTAAGTTTACTAAACTTATAAACAAAAATAGATAATGGCTAACAGTGGAATCCAGGACACGCGTTTCGTCCTTTTTAGGACTCGTCAACTGGATTTATCTGCATCACAGAGTTGATGTTCACTCCGAGACTCAAACTCAATACCGTTCGCTTCAAACGCCATCACGTTATTCACTCAGCTACTGAGTCCAGATAAACACTAGCTTGTGAGATTGAGGTGAAGTTTACATCCACTAGTTATTGTTTCCTTGTATCTTCCCATTGTTGTTTAGGTCTTCAATGAATCAGTTTCTTAATGGGATATGTGCATAGTGTACGGATTGCCTCGATATAGCCTTTAGTTACGTGCAATATAAGCTGACGAGTCCCGAATAGGATGAAATGTCCGTCCTGAATTCCACTGCTAGACACTATCCATCTTTACTTAGAATGCTTGTGACTTAGGTCAATATCGAGGCAGTTCAGACAGGATGCAAATATTCATTAAGAATATGCAAACTAATTAATAAATGAATGGTAAGCAATTTTCTTATTCTCCACTTTCTTCTTGACATAAGTCACTAAAAGTCTTAACACTAAATGAAAACATCTTACATGTTACGTGATAAATCGGTTGTTTGTGCAACATGTTACATGTAGGAACCAATAAGTACTAGTGTGATGTGGTCTACTTATATCCACATAAGTAGTATATGGTGAGGGTCAGACATAGAATATATTTTGGCAGAAGATCGATAGGGAAAGAACAGGAATGAAGCACGATCGGTACGAAAATGAATGAACAATGAAGTTAGAGAAGACGGACAGATAGTTGCAGAAGGAACAGTCAAGATTGACTATTTACTGTATAGTTATCAGAATTTAGTCAGATAGTTTGTAATCTGCGCTTTAATACATTCGATTGTCTCCACTCGTGTTCTAGTTCACTACACTAGTGTTTCTAACAACAAATATATCTAATAGTTCTTCGGTTTATCAATTTTTAACAATTCAAATCTACTAATTGTGAGTAGTTGGTAGCAGTCAAATCCAAACTCTCCTTGACAAAGATTTCGTGCTCATTCATAGTCTTTAGCACGGTGTACAGCGACCAAGAACACCAATTATGTTTAAATACAAAATTACAGAATTCCTTGCCAAAATATGAGAATCATACACTGAATACTTCATTTGTAAATTTTCATTGTTTGTCCATCACATTCTGTACCATTCTCTCAGTTCACAATTCTTTCTTATTTTCTTTTCTATTCTCTTCAACTCGATCTTATTAGTCTTCTGCTGCCAAGCTTCCCACTTCCGATTGATGTTATATACTACTTATGTCTGTCGACATAAGTAGTATGCACTATAGGCATACTTGGATCATCGGAGGAACTGATGTTCCCTGTATGATTCAAACCCATCATTCTTGTAAAATCAAATATATGTTGATAGGGAAACGATATCAATTCTTCTGAGTGGTTGAGCAATAAATGTGAGTTGATTGCTAGAAATTTTCCAATAGGTAACAATCTAAAATTCTCTAGTGAACTAACTTACACTATCCGTACCCTCGTACTGTTTATCACTAGACCAGATACTTCAAAACGTATAGATGCTTAAACGATCAGCTGGAGTAGATTGGCTGTAATTGTTATATTTTTACTAGTCTGATTCAGTGACTAGTATGTACCTCGTTACACTTGCTCAACTGCCTGTAAACAATAGAGGAAGCTGTATTTCTGAATTCAGAATGAATATACATATAATTCATAATTAAATATTCAAAAAAGATGTTTGGAACTTATGCTAATCAACAACCTAATCATAAACAATAAGCTCCTATTACCACTTCGGCAATATATGATCTCAATAGTTCAGATCATGAGTCAATTGAAGCTAGACCACCATGGAAAACCTAGAAGCACTGGACGACCGTTTTGTCCCAGTGTGGGACTCCTCAGCAGTGCGCATCCACAATCCCGCCTCATGAGATTCGAACCCACGATCTACCAGTCTCGCGCACGAACGCTTAACCTCCATACCACTGAGCCGACCGGCACCCAACAGCGGTAATGTCTAACTTCAACCAACGAAATTGAGTGACACATCCACCATTGTCTTCAATGAATTACTATCTCACAACAGACCCGGTTGAACTCCATTGGTCACTGCTTCTCAGTAGACCTCTAGTAAATATCTGTTGAAGCCAGCCACTAGTTAGTATATGTTGATTAATATAAGAAGGGGGTTTTGTGGATATTATAGTAATTTCAATAGTTGAGATCATTTACATGATCTATTATTAATGCTCATAAATCTATTGGATAAATATAAGTTTTCATTATGAAATGAAGTTACCATAAAAATCTTTAAAACTTTCAGAGCGTCAGTTATATAAGGAGTCCCATATTAGAACAAAACAACTATCCAATGCTCAGTGATACTATGGTGTGTGCTACTGATGTCGACAGATATAAGTAATATATATTATTAATAAAAGATGATATGTCTGGTGGCAGAAGATTAAGAACACCAAACAATAGAGAACGAGAACAATGAAGTCTGATGAGATTGATTGATACTTTGCAAAAGGAATAGTCAAGTTTGAGACGACTGATGGATATTTTACGAATGAAGTGTTTACTGTATGATTCTCAGATGTTACTATGATATTCTGTAATTTCGTATTCAAGTACATTCGATTATCCCCATTTGTATTCTCGTTCATGACAGTACTGTAAGTGAGGTTAATCAATAATGAATATCACTTTTATCCTAAACAGATCTCCAAAATAATAATAATCCTCATTTATATTTACTTACTTACGCTTGTTACCTTCAATGGAGCATAGGCCGCCAACCAGCATTAATTAGAAGGTGCATCGACCTCATGACTTCCGAAGAATCTCGGCTTTCATCATGAGCCATCATTATTCTCCCTTCAATTCCCAGGGCAGAGTTTAAATGGTTTGAATAATTTTTTTCTGGTTAGCGCTTCTTTTTAGCAAGTTAGTTTTCTACGAGATAGGCTCGCTAACCCTATGCCTAACCCTCCTCCTTTATCCAGGCTTAAGACCGGCGATAGCCCTTCCCCCAGAGGAACCACAGGCAGAGTTTCATTTATATTTAGTTATTTTAAATCAATGTATAAGATTAAACATTGAACTAATCAACATCTATTCCCCTATATACCCAAATGTTCTTTACCTAAACATTGAATTGTAATTTACCAAGGTTAAGTAAGAGAAAAGGAGGGGGGGAAATAGAAAGAAATACTTTCCTCATTCTCTTCTTTCATACAGCATAGTAACAAAATATCAGTATCTAATCATTCATTCATTCATTCATTTGAAAAACAAAACAAAATAATTTTAACATTTAACATTTTCTTCAAAATTGTCCTGGATACATGTATCCTTTACTGTTACTGTCTTTCGTCCTCATTCAGTATGAATGTTCAATTCACTTTGGACTCGGTTTCCTTTTTTTTTCTTTTTTTTTTACTTGTTAAATATGTCAAATGTTAAAATTTGTATCTATGAGAGATTACATAATAAATGACCTTGATTTAAATGATTACATTATTGAATATCTATTTATGACATAATAATTTGTAAGTATGACAAAAAAAATCATTTTTAAATATAGTACAAATGTTGTAAGAATGAAAAAAGTGGAGGGGGGGGGAGGGGTGTGGGGTGAGGTAAAAAAAAAATAAAGGTTGTCATGTTTTTTTCACTGAAGTACAATGTACGTTTCTTAGTAAAAAAAAATTAGAAAAACAAAGTGGAATATCCAAGTTTGTTTGTTTGTTTTTACAAGAAAACTATGATGGTTTACTTTGTTAGTGAAACAATTGGTTGCTATATGAAGATGATCTTAAGTTTGTCGATTTTGTTTTAGAAAGATTTTTATGTTTTCCTATTTTTTATTCAATAAAAATTACCCGTAATATATGAATTCTTCATAGATTGTGTTGTAATGTGTACTACTAATGTTGACAGATATAAGTAGTATGCAGGTTGCATCAATCGAAAGTGTAATACCTAGCGGCAAAAGGTTAAGAAGATCAAAGAAAAGAGAACGAGATTAGAGAATGATTGATGTGAAGATGAAAGAACATGGAACTCTGAGACGATTGATTAACATTTTGCAAATAAAGTATTTACTGTATGGTTCTCTGATTTCACTAAGAGATTCTGTTATTTGGTGTTCACATACATTTGGTTGTCCCCACTTGTATTTACGTCTACTATCGTAGCATATTAAACGTTAATATTTTGTCAGAATACTGTCCATGTTTTTTTTAATCTTGGACACAATGGTGTGGTTTACTATCATAGTTATTATCAATATTTCCTACTACCTTGTTGATATTTAATAATGAATTTGATTAGTCTCTGATGGTATGTTGGCTACCTGAGTGAATGGTTTGATTTATATAAGCTTGGTCATATTTTTTGATCGTAGCTAACAGTGGAATTTAGTACATGGTTTTTTTTACTTAAGACAATTAATCCAAATATACCTATACATTAGTGTTGTTGATATTCATGCCCCCAAATACCCTGGTAAGGCCAAGAGTGGTGAAAGTCCGCCCTCCCTCTCGAAATGCTCTCATATGGCCACGCGTATATAGCCTCTGTCAGGGAAGTCCTACTCACTGCCTTCTCAAGGCATTACTGTTGTTTACGAAATTGAGAGGACGAAAAGCGAATATCCGGCAGCGGCTTTAACCGGGTTGATGGACACGGAAAGTCCACCTAAGGGAGTTGGGAAACTCTGATTCCAAACCAATGGTGCACATGGGCTCCAGTATCTTGAGGGAACAAATGGCATATGAACCCATCGTTGGTCACCGGCTACCGATTTCCGCAAAATCATATATCAAATTGAACATGATTATTGACAAACTTTATCTAAATTTTTCTACTTATTTAGCTATTATCAGAATGAGGATTTGTGAAGATTGTAGTACTTTTAACAGTTGAATTCATAAGTCGATCTAAGCTAAACTACCATTGAAAATCTGGAAGCACTGGACAGCCGTTTTGTCCTAGTATAGGACTATTCAGCAGTACACATTCACGATTCCTCACGCTGGACTCGACCCCAGCACCTTCGGTCTCACTTACGGACGCTAAACCTTTAGACTACTGAGCTAGCTATTGTCTATGGTGAAGAAAAATCAGTAGTTGAAGTTATGAATACCATAGATATATATCATTTGGTTGCTTTGATGAAAAAACTCGGAACATCACTTAGTGAACGAGCTTGACTTTTTTTACCTCTAAACTATTTTACAATGTCGCCAAATGTTGCATATCCCTATGTGATTACTACAACTTTGAAAGTAGTAGAGAGAGAAAATCCTAACAAACAACACGTATTTATTCATTTAGGATAGCTTATCAATTCAAAGTAATCACCATGCTTACGTCAATAACAGACAGATATTAATGGATTTAGGACATCTATGTTCAGTTATATAATATGAGATAATGCATATATATGACAATGGTTAGTCTCTGACTCTTGAAATTAGAAATATAGGACATGTTTCCTATGAAACTAGGAGGAATCATACATAAATATACTTGGACAATATAAAGTTTCCACAATTCTCAGTTGAACTTAATACATAATGCAAATGAACTTCAAATACTTAGAATAGATAGACCTCAGCTAACAGTGGGATTCAAAATGGTCACTTCGTCTTACTTACTTACTTACTTACTTACGCCGACTAGCATTCTCCAACCCACTCTATCCTGGGCCTACTTTTCTAGTTCTATCCATTTTTTGTTCATTCTTCTCATGTCTGTCTCTATTTCTCGGCGTACTGTGTTCTTTGGTCTTCCTCTTCTCCTTTGGCCTTCAGGATTCTATGTGAGGGCTTGACTTGTGACGCAGTTGGGTGATTTACTAAATGTATGTCCTATTTACTTCCAGTGCTTCTTCCTGATTTCTTCCTGCGCTGAAGTCCAGCTTGTTCTCTCCCACAGTAACATGTTGCTGATAGTGTCTGGCCAACGGATCCGAAGTATCTTGTGTAGACAACTGTTAATAAACACCCGTAACTTCTGGGTGATGGCCTTCGTAGTTCTCCAGGTTTCCTCTCCATACAGTAGAACTGTCTTGACATTTGTACTGAAAATTCTGACTTTGGTGTTGGTTGACAATTATTTTGAGTTCCAGATCTTCTTTATTTGTAACTATGCTGTTCTTGCTTTGCCGATCCGCGTCTTCACATCTGCATCAGATCCACCGTGTTTATCGATGATGCTGCCCAGATATGTAAACATTTTTACATCCTCCAAAGCTTCTCCGTCAAGTGAAATTCGATTGGTTTAGTAGCAAGCTAGTCTAGTGGTAATAAAACCCAGGATTTTCACATCTTGTGAAGAATCTTTAACTGTTGAAACTATAAAGTCGAATTCCAACAGTATACATTTATGATTTCAATCAGAATGTGTTATAGCACAACTAGTATTCAGAATCATCGATGACAGCTTTTTTACTGTTCACTTGATGTATCTCCCTATTAAAAAGTCACCTATTCTAGAATTGACTCTAAATTAACTAGTCACTAACCTTTAATCGACCGGTATTAACTGATATGAATATCAAAGTTTCATAGGAAGTCACTAACTGGCTCAAATACTTCAGTGATATTCTTTTTGATCAATACATTATATAACACAAATGAAAATTCTAAAAGGAAAGTCAGTTCGGGATCGTGAATGCGCACTGCTGAGGAGTCCCACAGTAGGACGAAACGGTCGTCCAGTGCTTCCAGGTTTATCCATGGTGGTCTAGTTTCAATTGACTCATGATTTCAACTTTGAGAAAGTCAATTCCCCATGGATTACAAATAAGTTTATCTGTTAACATTGTTTTATTAACTACATTCTCCCTATCTAATACGTGAATGTATTTTTCTTTCCCCAATTCATAGAATCAACAAATGGATTATATCATAACTTACAAATGATCATATTCTCCCAGGAACTAATCAATATTCAAGATGGATGAAAAAGTCAAGGAACTTGAAGACGACGAAGAAGAGGAAGAAGAAAAAGAGGAAGGACGAAAAGAACAAACGACTGAAAATAAATCAGAATATTCTAGTGAAATTCAAAAAGCTCCACACAGTATCCTTGATGATTATGATTTAAGAGGTTTTAAACGGTTTTCTTATTTATTCCATCATCAACCAAGTACTGAAACCGATAGTTTTGAAATGTTTCAATCGGTTAGTTCAACAAAATTTCTTGAAAATCTAGATGATTTTAAACATTCCACAAGTGGTAGTTGGAAATCAGTCATATCAAGTTTTGAAGATGTGAATACAACGAATAACAGTAATAACCATAAGAATAATCATCATCAAACCCCTGAAGCATCTTCATATTCATCAAAATCTATGGAGGCGAAATCAAACATTGATAACTCTTCACATACTACAATGAATGCTCAACTTAAACAAGAACCTCAAATGGATGACTTACAAAACGTCAAGGAACATCTTGACGATTCATTCAAATCTCTAAGTAATACATCAAAAGATAACAGTTCCAGAATAAGTTATCCTGATGTAACAATGCATAAAACGGATTCATTAGATAATGTAACACGTAGATTTGAAGTAAGAAAACATTCAAAATCATCACTCTTATCCAATAACCAATTTAGACGAACAAAGTTTCTTAAACAGAAATATGCTGATCCAAATAACAATCATAATGATGATCATGATCATGATTCAACAGATGGGATTCCTAGATCATCATCAAAGTTGAAACGGACTGCTACAGAACATATAACTAATCGATATAAATATCATGATAGAACTGAATCATCTTCAATACATCATCCAAATGATAATATTCCAGTTAATCCTATAATGATACGTCGTAAATCAACAATTCATTGTTTATATCCAAGACATTATAGTGATGCAATGAAACAAGATGAATGTTTAAATTCTCAAACTATGATCTATGAAGATATTAATAAGAATGATAAGTATTCTATGATGGGTATGGTGAATCCTAATAGTAGTCATAGTAACAATATCCCTGAATTTGATACCCATCTAAATGAATATCGATTAAGTGAAGATTTAAAATCATCATTTGAAAAAGAAGATGAAATGAAAGCAGATAATCTATTAGAACGTGAAGCTCATATTGGTGCATTAGCATTAGCATGGGCATCAGGAACGCATAAATCAAAGAAATCACCATATGATAAATATTCATTGAATAGGGAGACATCGGATAGAGTACCAGTGAAATTACGACAACATAATAATAATAATAATCATAATTATAATCATCATCATAGTAGATCAACTGTAATTAGTCCGGATAATTTTAGATTTAATAATTATACTACTAATAATAATATGAGTAGTAAGAATAGAATGACTTTATCAACATTACGAGAGCTAAGTACATCAATATTTACTCCATCAAAAAGGAATTTGAGTAAGTTTAATATATACTCTTTATACACATATATACCACCAATTTTTTAAGAAGTACTAATGTGGTGTGGTCTACTTATATCCACATAAGTAGTATATGGTGATGGTCAGACATAGGACGTATTTCAGCAGAAATCGATAAGGAAAGAATAGGAACGGAACGCAATCGGTATGAAAATGCATGAACAATGAAATCAGAGAAGACAGACCGATATTTGCAGAAGGAACGGTCAAGATTGAGATAGTTGATTGATAATTTGCAAATAAACTGTTTACTGCATGGTTGTCAGATTTGAGTGAGATAGTCTGTAATTTGTGCCTAGATACATTCGGTTGTCCCCATCCGTGTTCTTGTTCACTACTTTAGTAGTATGAAGCTTTTGACGATGAATATTTCGATAAATACATAAACACTGATTAGAAAACCATTAGAAATCAAAGAGAACTGGACAAACGTTTCGTTCAGCCGGATGTCAATTCATGATGATAATTAATCTCAATAGGAAGAAAAAAACTCAACTATTTCCTTCATGAAATCTTGATATTTTCATTTATTGAACAATATCCATTTTCATAGTTGAAAGCGTGAGTCAATTGAAGCTAGACCACCAGGGAAAACTTGGAAGCACTTGACGGCCTTTTCGTCCTATTGTGGGACTCCTCATGATTTCAACTATATAAAATTACTAAAATCTCCACAAAACCCCCCTCTGATAATGATCATATGCTCACTAGTGACTGATTTCGAGAGGTAAATCCTGGAATTCTAGTGAGAAGCAGTAACCAGTGGAGTTCAACTGAGTCTGTTGTGAGTTAGTAACTCTCTGAAGATATTGGTGGATGTGTCGCTCAACTTCGTGGATTGGTTGGAGTTAGACATGAACACCACCGGATGCCGGCTCAGTGCTCTGGTGCGAGGCTGATAGGTCCTGGGTTCGAATCTCGTGAGGCGGGATCGTGGATGAGCACTACTGATGAGTCCCACAATAGGACGAAACGGCCGTCAAGTGCTTCCAGGTTTTCCTTGTTGGTCTAGCTTCAATTGACTCATGATTTCAACTATGAAAATACTTAATCTCCACAAAACCTCTTCTGATAATATCCATTTTATTAGTTGAGATTATGAATCAATTGAAGCTAGACCACCATGGCTCAGTGGTCTAGAGGTTAGGCGCTCACGCGCGAAACTGATAGGTAATGGTTTCGAATCTTGAGAGGCGGGAACGTGGATGAGCATTGCTGAAGAGTCCCACAATAGGACGAAATAGCCATCCAGTGCTTACAGATTTTCCATGGTGGTCTAACTTCAATTGATTCATGATCTCAACTATATACAATTACTAAAATCTCCACAAAACTCCCTTGTGATAATACTCATATGTTTACTAGTGACTGGCTTCAAGAGGTTTTTCCTGGGGTTCTAGTAAGAAGCAGTAACCAATGGAGTTCAACTGGGTCTGTTATGAGTTAGTAACTCTCTGAAGATATTGGTGGATGTGTCACTCAATTTCGTGGATTGGTTGAACTTAGACATTAACACCGTTGGATGCCGGCCGGCCGGCTCAGTGGTTCTAGAGGTTAAGCGCTCGTGCACAAAACTGATTTGTTCAAGATTTTTCCAAATGTGGCTGTCAATAAGGGAGATATTAATTGATAGACAAGGCATAACTGAAGGTCCAAATAAAACTCATAATTAGAGGGACAGCGATTTAATCATTTTCTATTTGCTTTGTTTGTTTTTTCTTAGTAACCAGTTCTATCCATCATCAAAATGCTACTCATCGACAGAAAGCATGTTATCCAATTGATGAAACTGATAGACTTCATCATGATGAAAAGAATATTCCTATCACTACCACTACCACTACTACTCAAAATAATAATAGTAGTATTAGTAGTAGTCATAAAAACAAAACTGATCATCATTTAATACCTCAAAGTATTAAACATGCAATTATTAGAAATACAGCAAAAATTGCCATCTCACCAATTTTACATACTAATGAAGAGAATGACAATGATGAGCATTTACATACATTCAAACCATCCAATGAACATTCTTGTGATTCAATAGAATCAGATCAATTAGAACAATTCAATCGAAAAGATGATCATCTACATGAATCTCATCCCACTGAAGAACCGCCGCCTTATCGACAACAACATCAGCAAAGTGAAGAACTACGTAAACTAGTCGATAATGGATCTCAACTGATATTACATAGTCAAAAATCTTCATTACAATCCGAGCAATTACATGATATTAATGGAATATTTGAAACAAATGATAATGATGAAACTAATCGACCAATTGGTATACGAGCAAAAATACGTCGTAATGCAGAAGATTTACGTTCATTATATGGTACTAGTGGTCCACTTGGTTCAGTTCAACCACAAATGAATTATAGATCGTCAAGTCGTGGAATTGGTTGGCGTTTACATTGGCGTAAAATATTTAATGAACGTCGTAGAAAATTAGCTGATTATTCATTATTTTTTGCTGTTATGGGTATACTATTAATGGTATTTGAATTGGAAATGATTATGGCTAAAGTATATTTGAGGGTATGTATTATTATTATTATTATAAAATAAGAATAATTTTTTTTCACAGTTGAAATCAGGAGTCAATTGAAGCTAGACCACTATGGAAAACCTGGAAGTACTGGACGGCTCAGTGGTCTAGAGGTTAAGTGCTTCAGCGCGAAGCTAGTAGGTCCTAGGTTTGAATCTCTCGGGTGCAGGATCGTGGATGCTCACTGCTGAGGTGTCTCATAATAGGACGAAACGGTCATCCAGCTCTTCCAGGTTTTCCATGGTGGTTTAGCTTCAATTAACTCATGATTTCAACAATGAAAATATTGAAATATCCCTTATGAAATAAGAATAAGATGAGGCATTGAATCTTTTAGCTAAGCTTATAAAATTAGTTAGATGGCCATATTTTTAGTTTAGGGTTTCTATGAAGAACTAACTGTGGACAGATAACCACTGAAAACTGGGCAGCCCTTGAAAGTTTTCGAATCCTACTACAGGATTCAAGTTAGAAATGAAGATATTTGTGTTTCGAATAGGTGATTTGAAGGTAGATTGTTTGCTATGAAACTTGAAGATCCTTGTTTAAATCTCTGTTAGTTGTGGACAAACATTGCTAAGGAATACCTTATTAAGACAAAACAACTGTCCAGTCCCTCTTGGCTTTCAGTTGTTTTATAGCTATAGCCACCCAATGAAGTAAATGGTAGAATAACCATCTTGACAAAAAGATTACTTTTCATTAGATTTATACATTATCCAGACGGATGGCGATTAGTTTTTAAATCAGATATACACGTTCCATCTTACTTAGGATTTGCCAACTGAATATAGCTGCACCCTAGTGTTGTCTTCGTTGTCTACACTAAGACTTGATTGCAGTACCTATCTCGCTGAATACTAACATATGCCTACTTGCCAACTCTTACACGGAATGAGACTAAAAGTGGTTTAATTTTAGCTAAAACATCAACGACGATCAATATAAACCCGTTTACACATGGGTATGTATCCAAACTTAATAGTTAAATGGAAAACGCCATAGCATTTGAAGCGAAAGGTACTGGGTTTTAATCCCAGAGTAGAAAACAACTTGGATGGAGGCATTTGAAGCGAAAGGTACTGGGTTTTAATCCCAGAGTAGAAAACAACTTGGATGGAGGCACATCCAGCTGACGAGTCATAAGTTGGATGAAACACACGTCTCGGATTCCACTGCCAGTTAGATTCCATTTATTCTATGTAAAGAACAGAATATTTTGCAAAAGTAATGATGAATCCATCAGATGTTTTATTATCATCTCTATTCATAGCCAAATATAATTAAATATAAAAAAATATTGCAAATCTTTAAAAGAGGATAAATTATTTCCATAAAGATGAAACAATACAATTCGAATAAGAATGGGGTCATTAATGATTTCTTTCAGTTACTGTTATCAACGATGGATAGTGGCTAGCAGTGGAATCCAGTATGTGCGTTTCGTCCCATTTGGTACTCGTCATCTGGATGTACCTGCTTACCACTGTTGATTTACACCCCAGGACTCGAACCCATGACTCAGTAGCTAAATAGGTAATGCGATGGTCTTTGGAGTGAACGGTGTTGAGTTCGAGTGTTCAAGTGAACATCAACTCTGAGATACAGGTACATCCAACTGACGAGTCCCAAATAGGACGAAAAGCGCATCTTAGATTCTACCGCTAGCCACCATTCATCTTTGTTAATACACCACATAGTTATTGCAAGAATTAATGGATAGAAAAGTAAGATATTCCAGTTGGAAATCAAGTTTATACCAGTGTGAACTAAATCACTCTTATCAGCATCTTATCTTGTAAGTTATTATCCTAACTGATTGACAGTTAAACTTTAACTTTAAATTACAATGTGCCTTTCAAAAATCCTGACACTCTAATTGGTTAAATGTGTTACATCACAGTGTCACGTTAAAATTACTGACTCGAAATAGTCGTTCATCTTTAAATCCGTTCAAGTTGTTCTTTATATCACACATGGATATGTATTAAGTAATCTATTATATGTAGAACATAGATCCATAGTATGCCGTGTTTAACTTGAACACTCGAACGCTGAAAGACCTTCCCACGTCGCAAATGAGAAGACAGGAGGCAAGTCGAAGGAATGTTATTCCAAGAAGTGTCAATCACGGTACAAAAGTGTCAGGTATTTATAGTTTTTTAGTAAAAACGAAATCCAATTCACACATAGGAGGGTTATTAGCATTTATCCAATCAGAAAGCTACAAGTAGAGATTCTGGAATATTCTTCCAAAAGATGATTGAATGGAATATGTTCGACTCTTTCTAAGCTTCTTACAGCTTCCTCAAGTTCACCCGTGAACCGTCTTCACATCATCAATATATTAGTCACCTAGTAATTTATTATTCTTAAATGACTTATTTGTGGGAATATTATAACTTTACCGAGGCTTCATCCTTAAAGTCTTCTACAGTGTCAACAGTACCAATCTAAAATCTTTTCATTCCGTAATGCATTGTCAATACCTTTTAGTACTGAGCACATCCAATCACATTGGATTATACAATAATAAAATAAAGATTAAGATCCAATGATTCATTGAGATGTACATACAGATTACGTAACAGAGACTTTCATTTACTTACCTACTTATCCTGTTTTCTTTTCTTTCATATATCTCATTCTTTATAGACATCAATCTATTCTATATTGATAAAATCATTGATCAGTGCATCAACTCTTATTCTAGTTGGTCTTACATTAGTCTATCATGCTGTTGATGTACAAGTAAGTAGAAGGTGATATCATTCAATTTCATACTCTTATATGAATACTGCATACAATACATATGTAGGATAGTCAACGAAATAGACCAGCTTGAAGCGTTAAGGCATAAAGAACGCTAAAAAAAACTCATTGTCTCGTATTGGAATACTATTATAAGATCACTAAGACTTTTTTCGACCTTTCAAACCCTGAGTTAGGGGTAGTATTCATGTAGAGCTGAAGGTCTCATATGAGACTGAAGGTTTACCATTGATATTGTGGACGATTCGGCATTACTTCGGCAAGTTTTGCTGTCTGTTCATGCGCAAAATCGGTTTGCTGGTCAATTGATTTCATACGTATTGGTGGTTGCTTTCCAGTGTTCTCAAGGGCCATTGTCATTGGAACATTGTAAGGGATGTCGCTATTGCTAATAGTAATGAGTTTGACTGTTGTGTAAGGGGAATGGGTCAATTTTGGCCTGTTCATGCTGTACATAAGTGATTTGCCCGATCACTGATCGAAATAATTATACATCTGATGTGAATGTGTATATGAATATTGCAAATGGTCCACCAGGGTGATTGGTATCTGTGTAGTTGCGCCAAAGGATTGAGCTGTACTATTCAGATTGTAGCGTTGAAGCCCGTACGGTGTCTGGATCTCCTGTTAAACGGGATTAAGCTGTACTGATTGGGTTGTCACGTGAAAGTCTGGGTGGTATCTGATTCTCCTGAAAACCAGTGCAAAATTACCCTGGCCCACAAGAGTATATATATTTTAGTGACCCAGTATATGACTTCAGTTAGATCGTATGATTGATTATTATTGAAATATACATGTCATCAATCCTCGTATACAATCATCGACCTAAGTTACGTTAGTGAATAACGGAATTACATAAGTCAACTAAGAGAATGGATTTTTGAATATATATACTTCGTACTACCATGGATTGGAAAGTGAAGCAAAACAACATAATGCACAATGGAGAAGGCAAGTGTACCAACTTGATTTAACCAAACGTGAGTAAGATAAGAAATGTACACACAAACGCTTACATCAAAACAGTCAAGGTTAATAAGTTAATCATTAACAAGGTCAAAATGTGACTAAGATGAATGAATAGATTGATCTATCCAGAGGCTAGAATAACCTATATGGGCTTGACATAGCAACCGACACTAAGTCTGTGACAATTTTAGTTGATAGAATAAGGTATAAACCTGTGATTTATTGATTAAAAGTGAAGTATTTTACCGACATCAAGTCACCTATTTGAAATGAAAATCATGATATATCTTTATATTTCATCCATGTTAGAAAAGCTAAAGTTAATTTTTTTTTGGAACGTTTATCTGCTGGGGAGATTCAGAAAACTCCTCGAAAAAATCCGAAAAAAAGCGCTCTGAAAACACTGAGAAGCATTTTATCCAATCGGCATTCAGTAGAAGTTATGCCAGAAACATCTAGAAAGTGAAAAGTCACATATCGAGTTTCTGATTGAATGACTACCTATACTGTAACTATGTGTAGTAGGGTCCAAGAATTTTCTCAAAACCCAAAGCCATCTAAAATACTATAAAAACCCACCCTAGATTTTCTGTGCATGAACGAATCTTTATAGTAAAGCGTTTCTTCCATATTTCGCATATTTTCTCTCATGTTCAAGTTGTTGTGTACATCTAGCCTGGAGATTAATAGAAGAGCTCAGAAACCGAGTCTACCGTTCAATTAGAAAGACTTATCATTATCTCTTCTCATTGTGTGTTTGTGTGTATCGAAAAACAAAAATTTAATACGTATAGGGTGCTATATAGGAATGTGTTAGTCAGAGTCATATGGAATGACTTATATGTTTTTGTGCTAATTCGTCAGTCAATAAATGTTATCCTGTACCATATAAAAAGAGCGAACTTAATACTTTTGTATATTACTCAGAATCAGAAGGGGTTTTGTGGAGATTTTAGTAATTTTAAAGTTGAAATCATGAGCTGATTGAAACTAGACCACCATAGAAAACCTGGAAGCATTGGACGGCTGTTTCATCCTATTATGAGACTCCTCAGCAGTGTCCATCCACGACCCCGCCTCACGAGACTCGAACCTAGGACCTATCGGTCACGCGCGCGAGCGCTTAACCTCTATTATTAACCATAAAAAAGCCACAATCACTTGCAGTGATTAAGAACTAGTAGTTCTAAATGTTATACGCTCCACCCCCACTTTAATCCTCTGACCTAACTACAATCCAATCGTGAGCTCTAAATGATGAAACTTCAGTACGAAAAAATCAATCTCAATAGTTACAATACTCTAATTTCTTTGGTAAAAATAAAAACTGAATATATTCACATTACCTATTAAGTTACATCATTTGAGCTTGTCAAATGAAGATTACGATTATCTTGAAAATTCAAACTAAGAAGTCTGTATGTTTCATTACAATCTAGTTTAATAGTTCCCTTCAGTCTTCTAATCAACTAATTTCTATGTTAACTATCAATTTACTTGAGAACTGACTCAAAGGTGAACATTTAATAGAGTCGTTACTATCGACTTTTTAGTGGTCCGATATCTGACTCTAATCGGATTGTATGCTAATTGTCATCGAAATACACATGTCGTCTATCCTGATATTATATTCCATCAACTTCAATGGTGTTGGTGAATAACGAAATTAAATAAGTCAAATTAGAGAATGGATCTTTGAATATGTATATTTTGTACAATCAATGATCTGGACAGACAATCAGAGGAACAAAGCGAAATGACGCGCGGTGGAGAAAGCTTTCGAGGCAACTAGATTTAATCAGGCGTTAATCAATATTTATAACCACACAAAAATAAGCTATAAACATGCAATGAGTAGAATAAGATAAGCATATACATACGCTCATATAAAAACAGTCAGAGTTGATAAGTGAATATTTAACAAGGGTCAGAACGTGACTCAAAAGGGCCCATCCGGAAGCTCGAATGAGGTATATAAGCTTAACATAGTGACCGACACTAAAACTTCTTTAGTGATTGTACTACATGAAAACAACACTTCAGAGGCTCCCATGATAAAATCCTTATAACTTAAGCGAATCTTCAAACTTCAGAGATGATATATTTCATATTGTTAAAATTATTCAGAGTGAATTGTTGAACAATACACTCATTGATATTTCTGATGGACTAACAAATAGAGGTTTGGTGGAGATTTCAGTAATTTTATGGTTAATATCATGAGTCATTTGGAGCTAGACCAACATGGGAAACCTGAAAGTACTGGATGACTGTTTCGTTCTATTGTGGGAACATTGTCGGATGCCGGCCAGCTCAGTGGTCCGGCGGTTAAGCGCTCGCACACGAGACTGATAGGTCCTGGGTTCGAATGTCGTGAAGCGGGGTCGTAGATGCGCACTGCTGAGGAGTTTCACAGTAGGACGAAACGGTCATCCAGTGCTTCCAGGTTTTCCATGGTGATCTAGCTTCAATTGACTCATGATTTCAACTATAATAATCTCATTTGACTATTCCCTTTTTCTTTTTTTCTTTTTCTTCTTTTTTTCTTATTTTAGTTATTTTGTATTAATAATTGTATTGAAGATTGGCGTATAGCAATGAATTGTAGAAAAATTTCATTAACATTAATTGAAGTATTCATTTGTCTTATACATCCACCACCAATACTATCTAATTATAATATATATTCTTATAGAAATTCCTATTACACTTTATCAACATTAGGAAGTTTCAAATATACCAATGATCATGATGTTGATGATCCCGCTGACCAAGAATCTTTATCATCAGCTAGTAGGATCACAATGAAGTCGTACTATGATAGACCAATGACTACATTATTGTATGATTCTCTATTACATAATCATACACAAAGATTAAATGAGTATTTACCATTTACAAATGTACCATATATAAATTATCACCATAGTGATGATATTCATTATGATGATAAACCTGTACCTATAATCATCTTAGAATTGATCTTTTCAGTTCCAATGTTTTTAAGATTATATTTAATATTTCGTGTATTATTATTACATTCAACTATGTTTACTGATGCTGGTTCACGTAGTATTGGTGCATTAAATCGTGTAAAAATTAATGTTAGATTTGTATTAAAAACATTAGCTACAATATGTCCCGGTACTATGTTATTAATATTTATATTATCTATGTGGATTGTAACAAGTTGGATTATGCGTGTATGTGAAAGGTAAGATGTTGTTGTCAATGTTTTTCACTTTATAATTTTAACTACTTATAAGTAGTTAATTTACAATAACAAAAAATCATGCGAACACACTAGTTTCATATTTTCAAATAATGTGTATGTATGTATGTATGTATGTATGTATGTATGTATGTATGTATGGAATTAAAAATTATTGAAGTTTTATTGATTGAATTCATGAGTCGATTGAAGCTAGACTTCCATGGAAAACCTGCAAACACTCGACAGCCATTTCGTTATATACTGCTTGTGTGAATATAAGTAAACCACACCACACTCGTCCCCCCTTTAAACCATTCGCTCTTTTCTGTGGTTCTGCTCGCCGTGAACACTTTCTTCTCTTACAGCAGTCTGTGCCAAGCTCTCCATCAAAATGTCGAGTCTGCGGCGCGCTGACCTCCATATATCCATCGACCTGCTGGGGCACCAACATCTGACATCCACCCGGCACCTGGGACGTTCAACACCCGCACTCCACCAGCCTACTGAGCCATATACATCCAATATCCGCCCAGCAGCCGCACGTCCCAACGCTCATCTCTGCCGACAGCACCTGCTACAGCCAACGCCGCCCTCCGGAACACTCCACACACAATACTATCGATTGTAAAAAAGATTAAATCTACAGAAAGTGATTCCAGAAAAGAGCATGAATTCTCAGGATAAAAAAGCATTCAAAATAATTTTTAACAATTGAAAATCATAATTTATTCATTCTTCTACTTTGTAATAATCCATTCAAATCAGTTTCACTAATTCTTTCTTATTAGAGAACAAAATAAAGAATATGAGAAACTTTTAAATTCAATGTGGTTAATTGCTGTTACATTTTTAAGTATTGGCTATGGTGATATGGTACCAAATACAAACTGTGGTAGAGCAATATCTGTACTAGCTGGTGTTATGGTAAGTTCTTATTATTAATATCTTTTTTTGGCTGAAACATCATTTTGATATAAATAATGATGTAGATTTTCAACAGAATATCCCATCCATCAATCAATTGGTCAAACACAACGTAGAACCTGACACGTGTGTACATCGCTTCAAGTTTTCGTAACCACTTGGAACAACAAGATGAAATTTTTCGGGTAAATCCCATAGTAACAGTCTAGTGAAGAGAGCAAGGGTGGAGATGAATTACAGGATATCCCACTGAAATCGGACAACCATGCAGTAAATAGTTAATTTGCAAACTATTAATCAATTGTCTCTATCTTGACTATTCTTTCTACAAATATCAGTTCATCGTCTCTGATTTCATTCTTCATGCATTTTCATATCAATTGCGTTCCGTTCCTGTTCTTTCCTTATCGATCTTCTACTGAAATACATCTTATGCCTGACCATCACTATATACTACTTATGTGGATATAAGTAGACCACACTACAACAGAGGTATTAATTGTATTAATAGTAACCGGAAAGACTAGGGATCGAAGATACATTCTGAGCATTGTAAGCAAAGATGGACAGTGGCTAGCAGTGGAATCCAGTTTGACGCGCGTTTCGTCCTATTTAGGCTATATCGAGGCAATACGCACAGTATGCATATATGCCAATAAGACACTGACCAGTTGCAGTCCTAAACATCAATGGGAAGATTCAAACAAATAATACTAAGTGAATTGAAACTTCACCTCATTGCACAAGCAAGTGGCTATCAGGACTCAGTGGCCGAGTGTATAACGCGATGGTGTTTGAAGCGAAAGGTAATGAGTGAACATCCAGCTGACGAGTCCAAAATAGGACGAAACGTGCGTCAAACTGGATTCCACTGCTAGCCACTATCCATCTTTGCTTAGAATTCAACTTGGTTTTTCACTTTAAATTTCTTTATTTGTAACTTATGTACTTCATTTTTAATATTTTATCACGAGGCTATATGAGCTAGACTAGCATTGAAAACCTGGAAGCATTGAATGGCTGTTTCATCCTAGTATGGTGGTCTAACTTAGATCGACTCATGAATTCAACTGTTAAATCTTGCAATCTTTTCACATATCCCTATATTGACATTAAACATTTACAAATACAATGAAGCACACAATCACACAGACAAACAAGTTACTCATCTGTAGGAGATCATTACTAATCACTTATTACCAGTTTGGAACTAAACCTACCAATTCATCAAAATAGCAGTGAGATAATTGCTAAATAGATTATATAGGCGTAGATGTCATTGTCTACTATTAATTACTATCTAATAAATTTTGTATTAAGACTTTCAGTATTCATTGTAGATTTCAGATAACTAGTCAATAATCTAATAAGAATGTGTCAGATACATTGAGCTCAGGATTGTGGATGCCCTTTGTTGGAGAATCCTATGCTGGGATGAAACGGTCGTCCTGTGCTTCCTGATTTTCAGTGATGTTCTCACGTCAATCGATGCATGATCTTAATCAAGAAATTATTCACTAGTCAACTGGACGTTATCAAGACAATAAACTCTGCAGCAATGCAGCAATTTGAAAGACTCTTCCGGTCTCCCACATTGTTCGGACATTCTGTGTACCTATAAAAATTGCTGCTCTGGTTGTTAGAAGATGCATCGGCCTCATAACTTCCGACGAAACTCGGCTTTCATCATGAGGCGTCATAATTCTTCCTTCAACTCCCATGGCAGAGTTTAAATGGCATGAATAATTTTTTCTGGTTAGCGGTTTTTAGCGAGTTAGTTTTCTATGGGATGGGGTCACCAACCCCATGCTCAACCCTCCTTCTTTATCCGGGCTTGGGACCGGCAGTAACTCCTCGGAGGAGCTACAGACGGGGAAAAAAATTAACCGATCTTCAACGAACCATAATCAATCTAACCTACTTGATATGTGTCACGTATGTAAAAGTCCGGGGTAAAAAGTACCATGAATCTTACTATTACTTACTCCTGTGACCCCTTGTCGAAGAGCGTAGGCTATCCACTAGCATTCTTCATGGAATCTGTCCTGAGCTACCCTTCAAAATGTTATTTATTTATTTATTTAAACACATACATATTGGTACAAAGGGGCACCAGATACACATGCCTCCAGGAGGATCGAACTCCCGACCCCTGGTTTACGAGACCAGTGCTCCATCACTGAGCTATAGAGGCGCGGCACTTCTAGTTGATTCTCTTGATATGTGCTTCCAATGCAGTGTTCTTTGGTCTTCCTCTTTCTCTTTCTCCCTTTAAGATTCCAATTTAGCTATTTCAGTAGGTATTCAGTAGGTATTTCAGTAAACCATGTGTTGTTATCATTGAAGAAGAAATATTTACAACCAACTGTCTACCGTTTTATTCTCAATCACTGGTAGATTAAATTTCTTTTCATATTAATGTAATTCAATGGAATATATATGGTACTCAGCTATTGAATAATCATTCATGTTATGTTGACTACAACTTCAGTCTTCAGTAATAAGGATAGGAGGTCTATTGACCTATTTTAATCCTTGCAGATTTGTTACACTGCGGAGATCCGATCTCGTCTTGAATATATTAGCAGAAGGTGCTGATATTACGTGTTCTGGTAAAGAATTCCAGTAATTCACTACTCGGTGCGAGAAACGAAACTCCAGACATAGACGATTTGATCTCGGTTTTTGGTCTTTCTTCGAATGTCCTCTCAAATGATCAGTCCTAGATGGAAGAAAAAGATAGGACATGTTAGTACCAAGGTCATCGTTCAGGATACAATATGCCAATATTAGATCACCCCGTATTCGCCGGTAAGATAACGGAAATAAGTTGAGGTGTCTCAGTCTGTCTGCATAAGATAGGCCAGATAGACCTTTTACCATTTTAGTCCCGCAACGTTGAACTCGTTCCAACATATCCTTCTCATATTTGAATGAAAGACTCACTGCTTGAATCCCATATTGCAAATGTGGTCGTACGAAAGTTGGGTATAATAACCTAAACATTTTCTCATCCAGATACCGGAAAGATCTACGAATAGACCATAATACCCCATAACTTGTTTACTAATTATTTCCCCTTTTCTTTTGATTTCTCTACAGGGTTCTGCATGTACGGCATTAGTTGTTGCAGTTGTTGCACGTAAATTAGAATTGACAAGAGCTGAGAAACATGTACACAATTTTATGCAAGATAATAAATTCTATAAAAATGTATGTTATAAGTATATGTATATATACTACTGAATTTACTACTTATATCATTATCTCTATAGTATGTTTACATAAATAAGTTTACGTATTCATTCAACTTCAAGTAAAATTTGTTGTATGTAACGATGAACGATACTAGTTTGTCAACTAAACAGAAATATGTGTCTGGGTGATGTTTTCAACTGTTTGTCTTTGAAGACTGTTGAAATTGATAGCTTACAACATTAAGTGACCTTATTTAGACAACTGTATCACCCTACTACGGGGATTCTCAGCTGTGCTTTAAATATGAATTGCTCTTAGATGAACCTCCAAAATGCAATGATTAGAAGGGTTGTGATTACTTTGAAGAGACCCATACTACGACAAAATAGCTATCCATTTCTCACTGTCTTTCAGAGGTATTCTAACTGAGGATAATTAGTAATGGATTTCTTTACAACTTAGTGATCAATAAGTATGAATACTTAAGTTAGTAGATTTTAAAATATTAGTAATATATAGATATCACATTGTCTATTGTAAAGCTCGGGATAAATTGGAAGATTTGGACTTCACAGATAACCTAGCTCATCTATCCAATACACGCGAGCAAATGCAGATGAAGACAATTAGTATATCAGCAGACTCAGCATCAGTAGGCTTCAATATACACAAAGGAAAAAGGAAGATCCTTAAATACAATATGAAGAACACCAACCCAATCAAACTTGATGGAGAAACTCTGGAAGAGGTGGAATCTTTCACATAGCATCATCGACGAATAAGGAGGACCTGATGCAGGTGTGAAGGCAGGGATTGGTAAAACAAGGGCCGCATTCCTACAGTTGAAGAACATATGGAACTCAAAACAACTGTCAACCAATATCAAAGTCACAATCTTCAATACAGACGTCAATACAGTTCTACGATACTGAACTGAAACGTGGGGAACTACTACAACCATCATCAAGAAGGTACAAGTATTTATAAACTATTGTCTATATAAAATACTCAACATTCACTGGTCGCATACTATCAGTAACAGCCTTCTGTGGGAGAGGACAAACCAGCTTCCAGCTGAAGAGGAAATTAGGAAAAGACTTTGGAAGTGGATAGGATAGACGTTTCGGTAATCACCGAATTGCATCATGAGGCAAGCTCTAGCTTGGAATTCTGAAGGTAAACAGAAAAGAGGAAGGTCGAAGAACACACTGAGTCGGAAATACGAAGCAGACATGAAAAGGATGAATAACAACTGGAAAGAGTTGGAAAGTATTACTCCAGGATATAGTTGGATAGAGAATGCTGGTGGGTAACCTATGCTTCTCCTACGAGGAGTAACAAGCGTAAGTAAGTACATTGGCTATTATACTACAATCAGATGATACAAACTGGAAAGATATTTCTAATAAATCAATATTTTTTCTTTAGAGGAATAAGTGAAAAATTCCAAAAACTTTTCCATTTTTTTGATTTTATAAAAAAAAGTTAAAAATATCAGAAGGGGTTTTTGTGGATATTATAGTAATTTTAATAGTTGAAATCATGAGTCAATTAAAGCTAAACCACCATGGAAAGCTTGGAAGCACTGGACAGCCGTTGGTTCATGATCTCAATTATTAAAATTACAATAATATCCAATAAAACTCTTTCTGATATTAATCAACATATGCTCACTAGTGACTGGCCTCAAGAGTTAGTTCCTGGAGTTCTAGTGAGAAGTGGTGACCAATGGAGTTCAACCACGTCTGTTGTGAGATAGTAACTCACTGAAGACAATGATGGATGGTTGCTCACTTTCGTGCATTGGTTGAAGCTAGACATTAACACAGTTGGATGCCGTCCGGCCGGTTCACTTGTCTAGAGTTTGAATCTCGTGAGGTGGAATCGCGGATGGGCACTTCTGAGGAGTCCCACAATGGGATGAAACGGCCGTCCAGTGCTTCCAGGTTTTCCATGTTGGTCTAGCTTTAATTGACTCATGATCTCACTATTCAAAGAGTAATACCACTTAGTGATCTATCTACCTTTCTGTCTCATTGTTTATTATTATTAGTTTTTTTTTAATTATTTTGATTAGCTTCGACATTCAGCTGCTAATGTTTTACGTGAAACTTGGTTATTTTATAAATATACAAGACTTGTAAAACGTGTTAAACCAGGACGTGTAAGAAGACATCAAAGAAAATTTTTAACAGCAATAAGTAGGTGAGTTATTAAAAACATTGATAATCTTATTAATAGTAAGCATTGATACATTTACATTTCTTTCTTTAAATTAAACTTTAAAAAACGATATTAAATGGGTCCGAAAGAAAAGTTGTGGTGTGGTGGTGCCCCCAAATGCCCTGGTATGACCGAGAGTGAGGAGAGTCCGCTCTCCCTCTCCAAATGCTCTCACATGGCCATGCGTATATAGCCTCTGCCAGAGAAGTCCTACTCACTACCTTCTCACAGTGGCGGAGGTGTTGTTTACGAAATTGAGAAGACGAAAACCGAATATCCAACGCTATAAACGAGTTGGTCTATATGGAGGATCCACCTAGAGGAGTTTGAAAACTGTGATTTCAAAAAAATGGTGCACATGGGCTCCAGTATCGTGAAGGAACAAATGGCGTATGAACTAATTTTTGGTCACCGACTACCATGGGACTGAATCTCCTTAAGATGCTCCACTGCCTTGTGGATCAGACCTTTATGTCAAAGGCTTGGGAAGTGACCCCCGTAAGAAAATCACCTGCTTCAGTTTGGGCACCTGAGCAGTATCACAGCCCTCACACTAACCAAATGAGATTTGTGTGGCGAATATATATCTGGTGCTTTTTTGTACCAATATTTATGGGTTTAAATAAATAAGTATGTATCATCAACCGAAAGTGAAATGCCTAGTGGCAGAAGGTTAAGAAGATCAAAGAAAAGAGTAGGAGAACAAAGAATGATTAGTTTGGAATGAAGGAACAGTGAAATCTGAGATGATTGATTGACATTTTACAAATTAAGTATTTACTGTATGATTATTCATCCTTTTCATATCTACTTAGTATTCCCGACTCAGTGTGTTCTTCAGCCTTCTTCTTTTCCGTTTTCATTTACGATTCCAAGTTAGTGCTTGCCTCGTAATGCAGTTTGATGACCCGAAATGTATGTCCTATCGACTTCCAACATCTTTTCCTAATTTCCTCTTCAGTTGGAAGCTAGTTTTTCCTCTCCCATAAAAGGCTGTTGCTAATAGTATCCGGCCTGTAGCTCTTCTAAAGTTACTGCCGGTCTCAAGTCCGGGTGAAGGAGGAGGGTTGAGCATGGGGTTAGCGATCCCATCCCATAAAAAACTAACTCGTTTTAAAAAAACGCTAACCAAAAAATATATCTGTAATAATAGTCTATAAATAGTTCCCAGATGTTACCCATAATTAAACTATCAGGAAATTCATGAAATGTTGAATGCGGATCATGAAGATAACTCATTGAAGAAAACTGTTTCTTTCAAGTATATCAAACATTCATGAAAACTACAAAGATCATGAAAGGTTATAGCAACCGTTAAACTTCAATTCTGACTAAAACATCTCTTATACTTTGTATCTGCTTAAGTATAATGTTTGAATAACTACTAATCAACTATGTAAGCAATTAAATTCATTTAGTATTGTTTGTTTGAATCTTCCCATTGATGTTTTAAGGACTGCAACTGGTCAGTCTCTAATTGGCATATGTGCATACTGTGCGTATTACCTCGATGTAGCCTTAATTCACAAGCATTATAAGCAAAGATGGATAGTGGCTAGCAGTGGAATCCAGTTTGATGCGCGTTTCGTCCTATTTGTAGTAAAACATTCGGAATTGAGAAAATTGTATCCAAAAATCATGTTAACAACAATGAAATAAATAAAAAGCATTCATTTCTGAGAAATTCTAGTGATGTTTCCCTAAAGGGAATAAGAAGATTGATGTATATTATACTTTGGAAAGTGCAGGTTTTCATGACCTTAGTTCGTTTATCTGTCGAACAGACTTTATACTTTGTCAGAAAAGTTATTTAAAGGCGAGACTATAGTTTATGGATGACCTTTGAACGAACATCAAGTGACCTTGAGAAATATTAACCAATTAGGTAACGGTTAGTATAGAGTAAAAATATACTATACAAAACCAAAGAATAAAAGTGGTTGGATACACTTCTTTTATATGGTCTCAAAACTTGTCAAGGTTAGAAAAAGGTTCAAAGGTTCTAAAATCGTAATGCATAAGGTAGAGGAACTCATCCATATGGCTCCATAATAGTCGGTTTCTGGAGCCACGATAAGATCACAAAAACGCTCTCAACCTCGACCATATAGCTTTCATATTGTTTGTGTGTACTACGGCTCTGTAAGTTTGTCATTTTTATTATGGATATGTCCCTAAAATACTCATACCACTGAACAGCCGAAGCTTCAGTAACATCTGCGATTATTGCATCCGATGTTACTGGTGCTTTTATTATATAGTTGGCGGCAATTATTTTAATATTCCTTAGTCTCAATCTCGATAGAGAGAAAAAAGTTCCTATTCTAGCAGACTTCTTCCCCCAACATATATTACATCGAAAGATAACATCATCAGGGTAGTTTGCACAAGGCCTACAAGTCAATTGATTACCGCATTTACAAATAAAGGAACTTCTTAGTAGTCCCATTTATTATAGCCGCTTAATTGTCAAGTCTTCCCTAAAATCCACTGTGAACCGATTGTACATGAGCATCAGGTACTGAAATTGGCTCTATGACCTTGAAATCCTTCAAACGCTTCTATTTGACTCGTCCATAAATTATAGTCTTACCGATAAGTTTTGCTAATTGAACACTATACTCGGTTCCTAAGCTATTCTAGTAACCGCCAAGCTAAATCTACACAGCAAATTGAACACGAGAGAAAAAGGAACAAAATTTGAGAGAAGCACTTTACTCCAAAGATTCATTTATGTACAGAAAATATAGGATTTTTATAGTATCTTAGAAGTCCTTGGGTTTTCCCAAAAATTCTGGAATGCTACTAAATATAGTAGCAGTATAGATAATGATCCAATCAGAAACTCGACATGTGACTTTTCACTTTCTAGATGTTTCTGACAAAATTTCTAATGAACACTGATTTGGTATAATGCTTCTTAATGTTTCCTAAGCGTTTCTTGTCTTTTGTGAGAAGTTTTCTGGATCCCTGCAACATGACCGCTATCGATCAAGTATGAAAGAACCGAGCTACATATTTTCTTGACAATACCTTTTCTTAACCACGAAGAGAGGGGTGTTCACTAACTCTTTGAGTAAACTATCAGATAACTGAACCAAAGAGTTAGTGAATACCTCCTTCAAGTTTTGAATAGCTATTGGACTATTTATTTCTTTTAAAAATTTTATAATTTATTTTAATAGATTAAGAAAAGCAAAAGATAATCAACGTAAATTGAAAGAAGATGCTAATTCTATGGTGGATTTAGCTAAAGTAAGTAAATATTCACTTAGAATGATTAATGATTGTTTGTTATTCGTTAATGTGTGATAGCAGTACAGAAATTATTATACGCACATCTGAATTTTAAAAAAAGATATTTAGAAACCTTAGATACACATTATTTTGTGCGCACAATGAGATCAA
>NW_017386027.1:1710150-1782363 GCF_000237925.1 Schistosoma mansoni | reverse complement strand
CTTCAATTGACTCATGATTTCAACTATGAAAATACTGAAATCTCCACAAAACCCCTTCTCGTTAATTTTCAATTTGTTGTTCATACACATAAACTTGATTTGATAATTTTTTTTCAAATTTGATGATATATTCCAACATGAACTACATTATATAGGCACTATTTACAAATTAGCTTGACAGGAGGTTAGTAGAGGGCTAGATTATCTTGGTGATAGTGTAGTGAACGAGAAAACAAGTGGGGACAATCGAGTGTATTTGTGTTATATCTAGAACTTAGATTCTTAATATACCACGTATAAATGGAACACTAGAACCATTTCAAGTCGTAAATGAGAAGACAGAAGACAAGTGGAAGGAATGTTATTCCAAACAGTGACAAATATGGCACGAAACTGTCAGGTATTTATAGTTTCTAGTAAAAGCGAGATCATCATTATAGTCATCCAATCCGCATATAGTGGTTTTTAGCATTTGTCCAATAGGGAAGCTACACGTAGAGATTATGGAATATTCTTCCAAAAAATGATTGGGCGGAATATCTTCGGCTCTTTCTGAGCTCCTTAGAGCTTTCTCGAGTTCACCCGTGAAAACAAAACTACAGAATCCCTTAGTAAAATCGGAGAACCATACAGTAAATACATCATTCGCAAAATGTCAATCAATTGTCTCAGACTTCATTGTCCCTTTGTTTACACATTAATGATTCTCTGTTCTCGTCCCCTTTTCTTTGATCTTCTTAACCTTCTGTCACCAGGCATTTCACTTTCGATTGATGATACATACTACTTATATCTGTTGACATTAGTAGCACACACCACAGTAGCATATCAGTCTCCTCAAGATTATACGCGACCCACTACTGAGGAGTCTCATACTAAGTCAAAACAACCTCTCAGTGTTTCCTGGTTTCCAATGGTGGTCCAGCTCAGATAGACTAGAGAATTCAACTGTACATCGTTTATACTTTTCATAAATTTCATCTTCGTTATTCGATATTCATCTGTTTTGTTGTTCTTGTTTCTTGAATAAATTTTCTAGCTACAAACTAGCATATATGAAACTGTAAATCATATACGAGCTGATCAGACAATTTTTGTTCAACGTTTGGTCGGCGTTGAAAAATGCATGTCATCAATTCAGGTAAACATTAATAATCCACTTAATATTGTTTGCTTGTATCTTCCCATTGATGTTTAGAACTGCAACTGATCAGTCTCGCATTGGCATTTGTGGATACTGTATGGATTGACTCGGTATTGCCTTAAGTTACAAGTATTCTTAGCAGAGATGGATGGTGGCTGCTAGTGGAATGGAGGACGCGCGTTTCACCCTATTTGGGATTCGTCAGCTGGATGTACCTGCATCCCACAGTTCATATTTACTCCGGAACTCCAATCCAATACCGTTCGCTTCAAACGTCATCGTGTTATCCACTCAGCTATTGAGTCCTGATCATATTAAAAGTTTTCAATTTCTCTTATTAAATAGATATTAAGAATATGAAATCATGCAGATTTCTCAAAAATATTTAGACTCTAATGTCCAATGTATAATTATAAAGATATTACTCTTAATGCACTAAACTTCAATAGGATTTTTTTATTGGTTATAACAAAGTGTAGGTACTCAATCCGTATAAACCAATCAAATCACCGTATATAATCAAATCATGTTCTGATTGGTTGATCAAATAGACATTAACAGCATTGGATACCGGCGCAGTGGTCTAGAGATTAAGCGTTCGTGCGGGAGACCGATTTACCATTCCTGAGTTATCTCCAGTCTATTAATTACTGTTCCCCCTATTCACAGCCACATTTGGTCATATTTTGTACAAATGTTATTTTCTATTTTATGGTACAATGTGGTCAGTTTGATTGGTATATAAACCCAGTATGTTTGAGAATAATGATTCATATTTCAAACGCTGTTATTGGTGTTCTGGACTGAACTGGTTGGGCTAGACAGAAATTAGGACTGATAAGTACTCAAGACTGCTTATACGGCTTTTCGTGTATCATTGAGCGATCAATCATTTCATTGCTCTTCGATTGGCGGTCTTATCATGTTCATATATCATTAAAGGGGCATGCACCCATTCGATATAACAATAACTTCTGAGCGCCGGCATTCAACGGTGTTACTGTCTAACGTTAATCGATTGAAGTGTTTCCAGGTTTTCCATAGTGATCTAGTTTAATCGAACAAATATTTTACGTAAAAAACTTTATATAACGAAGTATTAATCCAATTCTTTTCTCTTTCTCCCCCTCCCCCACTTTTTCTTTCAACATATACAAAAAAATTGAATCAATCAGTCTTATATAAATCAAATGTCTGATACATTCACAGGAATAATTGAAACATTTGGAACTTGTAATAACATAGCAACTATATCATTAGAAGATGAAACAACATCATCTAATATGAATGTAACTACATAAACAAATCACTGATAGAGTTCATTCAATGTACGTTACTTATGACATTTCACTATTCAATATGTATAATTCAACATGTAAGATATGGTAATATACATACATACAAAATCATCATCTATGAACTAGATCATTTGTACATACATAATAATATTGGATCTCAAAAATAAACAATGATGAAAGATCTTAACTGTTTAATCAATTGTCTTCTTATTTACCTATTTTATAATTTGTATCCATGCCAATTAAATTTATGGAAATAATTTATCACCTCCCAACACCCCCCTCTTCCAGCCCACCCCTACCCTCCCCCATCGAAATGAATTAATTTCAACTATTTTTTATAATATGTAATAATTTATCTTTGAATTTAACACTTCTCTTTTTTTTCTTTTCTTTTTTTCGATATCCTTTATTGATTATCCTTAAAGAAAAGAAAATAAGATTAACAGAGTAACTATAGTATTTGGTTACCAGCTTAGTAACTAATATTTCCTTTGTGATACCAATTTAGTAAATGATTCAATGGTTCAATAATTAACTTGTTTACATTACTGAATCGAATTCTTATCTTCTTTCTTTTTTACATTCTTAATTTTTGTTTAAATTCTTCAATAACCATAGCAACAAAGCAACTTAATAAGTCAGTATCATTTTGAAATCATAATATTTGGAGAAATATTGTTTTCTTCTTTCTTTTGTTTTTCTTTTTTGCTTCTTGTGTATATACGAAAACAAAAAAGAAATATGAAAAAATAAACGATTAGATTTTGAAAAACTTACAAAACCACACTCTCCTCAAATGCCTTGATATGACCGACGGGTGGGGAGAATAAGCTCTCCTTCTCGAAATGCTCTCACATGGCTATGTGCATACAACCACTGTCAGGGAAGTCCTACTCATTGCCTTCTCGCGGTGAGGGTGTTGTTTACAAAATTGAGATGACGAAAAGCAAATGTCCGACGCTTTGACCGGGTTGGTGGACACGGGGAGTTCACCTAGGGGAGTTGGGAAACTCTGATTCCAAATCAATGTTACACATGGGTTCCAGGATTCTGAAGGAACAAATAGCGTACGAACCAATTATTAGTCACCGACTACCGGGACTGAATCTCCTGACGTTGTTCCACTGCCTTGAGTCAGACATTTAGGTTGAAGGCTCTGAGTAAGCCCCCCTAAGAAAACCACCTGCTTCGGTTTGGGCACCCAAACAGTATCCCAGTCCTCACACAAATCGAATGATCTATGTGGCGCATATCTAATTGGTACCTCCTTGTAGTAATGTTTATGTGTTTAAATAAATATAATAAGTAAGAAATAGTGAAAATTGAATTTTATTTTGGTTGAGAAATTCATAGACTTTGTTGATGGAATCACCCATTCATTGATTTCGATTGGAACACCACATGGGACTTGGGAGTACTTGATCACTTTTATTTTATTATAGGACTCTACAGGGTTGCACACCGATTTCCACGTTATGTAGTCGAACCAAGGAGTTCGACCATGTTGGAAGTGAGATAGTATTAGTTATTAGTGTTAGACGCTCTAAATCACAAGCAAATTGAATTTGATAGTTTATCATTGGATTCTAAACTCAGTTGCCAAAAAGGTTACACGCTGACCACAAGATCTCAAATTTCGAGGTGTGATCATTGACTTTGTAAAAAAGCACTTCTATAGACTGATATATTAAAACGAAAAAACTCCTAGTACTCCTTGCTATTCAGTAGTGTTACACCAAACGAAGTTAGTGTGACAATAAGCATCCACACACTCCACATGTGCTACAATATATAAGATCTTTATGACAAAAGAATCTGCAATGCAAAAGTAAATTTAGTCGTGGATCCCTCAACATCTTTGACTGAATCTTGAAATATTATAAAAGAATGAATCTGAGGCTACTGTAGACTAAGTGATGCAATCAATATATACTATCCTTCGTCAATTCATGGTGAGAGACGATATCAGATGCAGTAAAGCAGTTAAGACGAACGACTTAAGTATCTAGTCTTAAGGGAGTAGATGACCTGGCTTATACATACAAAATTGGTCGGTTAAAATGACTGACTTTTCATCTAGCAGCGCATAAAAGGGAAACTACACGACAATTTGTTAAGTGGAAAGTCTTTCTAATCTACCTTTCAAGATCATTTTAAGCGCATTACTAATAATATCTACTTTAAACATAAGACTAACAAAAGACTTTCAATTTAAGAAATAAATATATGTACGGATGTACAGTTTTGAAACTGAATGTCTTTGGTGTAACCGAAGACATACCGTAATGACGAACGATTCGCAGCACAGATAGATCCTTTTCCTGGTGGTATGTTCTCTGAGTTAAACGGTTTAATCCCAAAGCGTTTATTGACGCTCTGGACAAAATCTTATCAACACCCAATTTACATGGAAGTGAGCTTCTTAATAACTATGTCTGTAGCTCCTCCGGAGGCTACTACCGGTCCCAAGCCCGGATAAAGGAGGAGGTTTGGGCATGGGGTTAGCGACCCCATCCCGTAGAAAACCGACTCGCTAAAACACGCTAACCAGAGCTTCTTAGTTCCTCCCTTTTATACACGAAGTAGGAGAGCTGATGAGATAATGCACAGAACTACAATTGAATCTTCGCAATGAAAAGCACCCAGCTCAATGAATACATACCCTTTGATTTCAACTTTATTTAAAATTGCTTTCATTAAACATAATTCATTAATGAAAGAAAAACTGGTTCAATGCACAGACATATCAAGCACGGTTTAAGATCTGTATAATATCCTCAGTTGCTTAAGTATGTGAATCAGTGACAGAACAAATACCAAGTCCGCTCGGAAAAGATAATTAACTTAAATTTTAACACAACTCTATTCGAGTTCATTTGTAATGGGTTCGAGTTCCCGAGTAAACACCAACTCTGGGATGCAGTATACTCGCCTGACGAGTCCCAAATAGGAAGAAACGCACGTCCTAGAATCCACTTCTAGCCATCATCCATCTCTGCTTATCAATATTCAAACATAGATAAAGCACATATGGGAGTTTAAATTACAGTTATAGAAATACTACTTATCTGACCTCATCTAAGTAGATGGAGATAGTTGTTTGAACCTATAACTTACAAAGTTAAATTAGATTGTTCTTTTTATACTAAAGCACAATTGTTTCAATCATTATCAATTTAGAGCCTAGAGCAGATCTACATTGACCTAAGAGCCCCCAAATGCCCTGGTACGGCCGAGAGTGGGGAGAGAAAGCTCTCCCTCTCCAAATGCTCTCACATGGCCACGCGTATATAGCCTCCGCCAGGAAAGTCCTACTCACTGCCTTCTCGTGGCGGGAGTGTTGTTTACGAAATTGAGAGGACGAAAAGCGAATGTCCGATGCTTCAACCGGGTCGGTGGACACTCTTCATGTCCACCTAGGGGAGTTGGAAAAACCCTCGTTCCAAACCAATGGTGCACATGGGCTCCAGTATCCTGAGAGAACAAACGGCGTATGAATCAATCGTTGATCACTGGCTAGCATGAGACGGGATCTCCTCACGATGTTCCACTGCCTTGTTGATCAGACCTTTAGGTCAAAGGCTTCGGGTGTGGTCCCCTAAGAAAACCACCTGCTTCAGTTTGGGCAGCTGAGCAGTATCACAGCCCTCATACAAATCAAATGAGATTTGTGTGGTGCATATATATCTGGTGCCCCTTTGTACCGATATTTATGTGTTCCAAAACATAGGTAAGTCTATAATTTTACTAACAAAATGCAAAGAATACACTTTGAGTACGACTACTACTCGTGATAAGTCAAAATAAACTCTGTTGAAGAGGTAAACACAGAAAAGATAGATAATATGTAAACATATATTACAAAGAAATGCAGGTTACACTTATATTATACATGTTAATACACCCTTACATACACACACACAGTGCATGGGAGTGAAAGTGAGTAAAGAAAGTACATGTAGGATGAATAAATAAATACATATGCTCTTCTTAAGCACACTTTTTATCTACACATCCTTTGCCTAATTCATTATATTCTTGACTAGATATCCACATTTGTTGAAATGTACCCTGTAAAATAGGAAAAAAGAAATTAAACATTTAATCAACGCCTGTGAAACGTGGCGGTTGAAAATAGAGGATATTCGGAGGTCATTAATATTCAGTTATAGATGCCCTGTAACCATTGTTTGTATATTTCGGGACATCGAATTAGAAATCCTCAAGTTAAACACACAGCACTAGATAAATATGGTGAATCGATTGACGGAGTAGTGAATATTTATCGATTGAGATCGTTGAGACATGTATTACGTAGGCCAATCAATTCACCACCTACATCGACACACAATGTTATCTGAAGTAGAGGTAGGTTGGAAGAATGTTAGCGACGGGAAAGCCAAGATATGACACCATTCCATGACGACACTAACTGTTAGACTGAGCCATGTAGATGGATGTGTGCAGACTACATTATTGCAGTCTGAATGATTATCGTAACCAGTGGTTAGAGACTTTGGTTCATATGGTTCAGAATTATTCACAATGAAGCAGGTGCATTCACTCCTTTTATTCCTTTATATTCGAAGTTTTTAAATTCCTCATAATTTTTTCTACTATTTCACTAATTTATATTTCCTTCGGGAGTAGCATTTTCGACGCCTAATCTTTCCTCATGGCACCAGTGCTTTTACAACCTCTAGTGCTCTGGGACCTCCTTTTGACAATTTCATCACTTTGTGGTAATCAGGTATACAAACTGGGACCGGCGTACAGACATGTCAGGTTCCATTTTGCGTACAACTGGCTGGCTTTAGTGTGATAAGAAGTACCAAAAACCGGGGAAACATGAGGACGAAATTTTTTTTGTTGTTTTTGTCATGTAATGATATTCAGTTGAAGAGGTCATTGAAAGTCGCCCTAATAAAGAACACCAAATCGGCGCTAAATCACTAGTTTAATGAATCCACATTTCCGATTTTAGTTAATTCGTGACAATCCAACAACCATTCTATCTGATTCATGGATAACTACTGTCGGATTTTCTACACAATTAAACTGCATTATTCATGAATTAATTTAAATTGAAATATGGAATAACTGTTTTCCAACTAATTGATTTAATGATAAATAGTTCATCGAGAAGCATAAAATGTCCTGAGTTCAATATGAGGTACATGTCGTCAATGTACACTAATTAGAACTTCCAGTTAACCCATGATTTTTTTCATCGTATCCGGCGCCTTAACCGGACCGGTGGACACGGTGAGTTCATCTAGGGGAGTTGAAAAACCCTGATTCCAAACCAATGGTGCACATAGGCTCCATGATCCTGAAAGAACAAATGGCGTATGAACCTATTGTTGGTCACCGATTACCATGGGACTGCATCGCCTGACGTTGCTCCACTGCCTTGTGAATTAGACCTTCAGGTTGAAGACTCTGGGAGTGGCCTCCTAAGAAAACCACCTTTTAAATTCAATTACTATTTAACAGCGTTTAAGATTAAAAACTAACAATATTGATGATACTCACAATAGACATATAATACAATTTTACTTACTAATGATCCTAGAATAGAACCACCAATCCAACTGGAATAACGACGTTCAGCTGTTGTACTAGGAAAGTTGACTTTTAATCTCATACTCTAGATTACGTAATATTAATATTGTTATTCTATAAAGAAATACAAACATACCGGTGGTGTTTTAATATTCAAATCACGTTGTAATCTATCGGTAAATCCAGTAATTAAACTGTTACCACCAACAACTATAACATTACTATATAAACTCTAAAAAATGAAAATATAAAGGGGAAAAAACAAAAACGATTCATCAATATAACTTATATCATAAATATAGATGTGGATAATCAACTTTAAAATAGATAGTCTATGTGAAAACCAGTATGATACTATTAAGTTGATTAAACGTGTCCCCAAATACCCTGATATGACTGAAAGTGGGGAGAGTCAACTCTCCCACTCAAAATGCTCTCACATGGCCATGCGTATATAGCCACTAACAGGGAACTCTTACTTAGTGCCTTCTCAACACACGGGTGTTGTTTATGAAATTGAGAGAACGAAAAGCGAATGTCCGGCAGCGGCTTTAACCGGGTTGGTGGACACGGAAAGTCCACCTAAGGGGAGTTGGAAAACCACAATTCCAAACCAATGGTGCACATAGGCTCCACGATCCTGAGGAAACAATTGGCGTATGAACCAATAGTTGGTCACCAGCTACCATGGGACTGCATCTCCTCACGATGCTCCACTGCCGTGTGGATCAAATCCATAGGTCAAAGGCTCCGAGTGTGACCCCCTAAGAAAATCACCTGCTTCGGTTTCGGAACCCAGGCAATATCACAGCCCTCACACAAATCAAATGAGATATGTGTGGCGCATATGTATCTGGTGCCCCTTTGTACCAATATTTATGTGTTTAAATAAATAAATAAATAAGTTGGTTAAACTGAATAAGTATGTGATGGAATGGGATTCAAACTTTCTACAATTTACTTTTACTTCCTAATGGGAAGTTGTATTTTAATTATTAAACCATTTCTGATTCCTTTAAACACAATATAAAGTTGTCATTATATTCATTTATATTGTATATTAAATTATAAACAAAGCACTTAATACGTTATCCCTCTGTTCTACTGGAAATATATCAATAAAATAATAATATGTGAAGGTTGTGGAGATTTTTGACTGTAATTCAGATTACAAATCGATCCAGCTTAGACAATTATTGAAAACCTGAAAAATTCTAGACAACTGTTTCGTCCTAATGTGCAACTCTTCAGAAGTGTACATCCACAAAAATGAAGTCCAAAATTGAACCCAGGATATTCGGTCTCACATGCTAATATTAAATCTATAGATGATGTTAAAATCTAACTCCGATCAATCTGCGATATTGCACGACCCATAATATGATCCACTTAATAAATACAGAAAGTGAATTACTACGACTTTCCTTATTTTTTTGGCAAGAATGACGTTGTCCATTATGACTCCATCATGAATCTTCATCGACTAAGATGGTTAGGCCAGTTGTTACGTATGCTTGAACACCGATTACCACGACAAGCAATTTTGACTAGTGTTGGGGATTGTTGGACGAAATTTAGGGGAGGCCAAACCAAAACGTAGCATCATTCCTTGAAGTCACTAACTTCAAGTCTGAGCCATGTTGGTAGATGCAAACCAATTGTTTGAGGTTCGCGTGACTATCGTAACCAATGGTTGGAGACTCTGTGTGACATGGCTCAGAATCAATCACAATGGCGTAGGTGTATACACTCTTTGTCTTCCCTTAAACCTTGAGATTAAAATTGCTTTGTTCCTGTATTATATCCTTACATAAAACCTTTCTTTTATATATTACCACCACTAAATTAACCACTTCTATGAATTCGGTGTTCATCTTGTTGTGCTAACGAGGTATGGCAACTTGGACCGATGCATAAGACCAAATAATGAAAATTAAGCATTACGTCTCAGATATACAATTCGTTTAGTGTGAATTAAATTAAGCATAGAAGCATGCATAATGAGTAAATAAACAATAAGTGCTACTAGATGTAGAAGAACTAATTGAAATACGATTGATCTGTTGAAAACAATGGTATATCAGTTATAACAGTATACGAAAAATAGAAATATTACCATGTAGTTCAGACTACTGACTATTAGTAAGTAGTGTGTACAGATACATAGATTAAGTGATGTGGTGAATATTTCTCTCTACAAGTAGTGATAAAATTGATATTTTACTTAGTGTAAAGTAGACAAATCCAAAGCGCTTAACTTAAACATTGCTGAAATTTTCACTGAACCTTCGTACGTTTATGATGATTAGGTGACCGATCCCGAAACATGTGACTCAACGTCTCCAACCATTGGTCAAGGTTATCGCGAGGATCCCAACCACGTGGTCTCCATTTATTAACATGCTGAATTTCTAAGTCATTGGCTTTATGAACTAATAAAATATCTTGGTTTGTCCCCTTTCCTTAGCTTTTTTCCAGTCCACTCTTACCCTATCACTTAGTTATTCCATGAAGAGTGAGCAACAGATTCTTCAAATAAATTAATGAACAAATCCTGAGGCTTACACTAGTCTTCCACTATCAAAGTCCAGGCTTTGAAGCTACAAAATAACACAGAGCGAATTGCTTTTCAAAAGTACAAAGTCTCATCATTTGGCAGACGTAAATCCTGACTACGCCATAAATAATATAAATTAGTAAAATATCAACTAAGCTTATCGAACAGCCAAAGTTTCACCTGATATCAGTAGTACACCAAAACGTATGAGACTTCCGAAATAAGTGAAATGGTCTGTTCCCTCAACTACTTCATTCCAAGTTATTAGTTTAGGCGTTGACATATATCGGTCTTATGGTAATATCTTGTGTTTCGATGGGGAAGAATTCATCCCAAACATGCTTGCAATGTTTCTACAGGAGATCAGAAGACTGGATTTTGTCAGTGTCCTCATTAAACAAGGATTTGTAAACTGAGTATTCTAAGTTAATAAATCAATCTGAATCGAAATTGCCTGAAAACCAGTATCAGTGTGAAACCAGATTTCTTAATTCTTCATCTTCTCCAAGCTTCCATAAATTCATTGGTTCTTTTAAAATCAAATACCTTATGTTTAGTCTTTTTGATTAATCACAAATAGTATGGTTAATACTTCAATACTTTTGTTGCTTATCTTACTAACTTCATCTCCCTGTATAGGGGAATTGAATTGAATCACTTTAAGCCATGGCAGTGAAACATGGCCGGTAAGAGTAGAGGATATTCGTAGGCTACTAGTATTCGATCATAGGTGTCTTCGAAGCATTGCTCGTATATCCTGGGACCACCGGGTAAGTGATGCAGTTGTTAGGAAACGGATACTATGTAAGGATGGAAAATCCATTGTTGAAGTATTGAAACTTCATCAGTTGAGATAGCTGGGACACGTGTTACGTATGCCCAACCACCGACTGCCCCGACGTGCAATGTTTCATGGTGTAGGAGTAGGTTGGAAGAAAGCTAGGGGTGGCCAGACAAAAACGTGGCACAAATCCATGAAGTCACTGACAATTGAACTGAGCCATGCTGGTAGGTGTGGACTACCTGGTTGGGATTCGCGAGATGATAGCAATCGATGGTTAGAGAACTTGAATGACATGGCTCAAAATCGTTTGCAATGACGAAGGTGCATCCATTCTTTGTGTTCTGACAAATTCTAATCTTCTGAATTCCTCATGTCTCTATCTTTTTTCTCTTTCCAAATTTATTTCATTGGATTATACTCCTTGAATAACATCTTCAAACCCTAATCTTTTCGACTGCTGCTTATACTCTTACCACTTCTACGACTATGGGATTTGAATCGACAACTTCATCTTTGTGCTAATGTGGTATGGCAACTCGTACTGCTGTACATACGTACGAAGTTCTACGTTGTGACTGACTGAGCCATACGCTAATGTTAACTGGTTATTAATACATTAATTCTAACAAAACAGTAAAAAAAAAGTACTTAAAACAAATTATTACACTTACAGGTCGAATGTCAATATCACACAAACTAATGCTACTAGCCACTATGTGACTCATTGATAACATTGAACTTCCGCCAGCTTCCTACATGAGTGAAACAAAGAATAATAATAATCTCTCAAAACAATAAATGAATAGATTATGTCTAGAAATTAAATACAGAGTATGTGTTTCACCTTAATTAGGATGTACATACCGGCAATTCAGTGTCCAACACATTGACGTTCGAATACAGTATCAATCGCTTTAAGCAGATATTATCTAGTACTAATATTTGTTGTAGTTATGGGTTTCGGTTTTCTTGTACATGATGGTCAAGACTAAATCTTATTAAAGGCCTCTTTAAATATATACATATCAAGATATTGTCTGTGTTTTTGAGTTGCATATAGTTACGCATTATGGCTAAGAATATTGATAATGATGAATACCATGTGCATTAGACAGATTATTGGCCATCAGGATTTAGTAGCTTAGTAAGAGTGATTATGTAGTGGATTCTTGTCCAAATAATGAACACTGACAACATTGAAATGAAGGTATATCCGGCTGAAGAGCTTCAAATACGACAAAATCTGTCTTAGATTCCAGCGCTAGCTACAATTAGAAAATATAATAAACTTGTAACAGTGGGAAAATATATTAATGTATTAGCTCAAGTGAACTGTTGGGGAGTTCAGGAAATGTTTTTATCCAATCAGCATTGAATAGAAGCTTCTCATTAATATCTCTTAAAAGAAGGAGCACGCGTCACATTTTTTATTGGATAATTACTTAGTGTTACTATATTCAGTATATTCCGAGGTTTTGGAAGATGAAGGTCATATGCAACCTAATTAACACCCTCGATTTCCTGCACATAAGCTAACAATGAAGTAAAGCCGTTACACACATTTCTCGCCTTTTCTCTGTTCTTTGAATTGAAATGTAAAAGTAGTTTAGGGTTATAGAAAGCGGCTAGGAAGGTAGTAACAAGCGTTGCAGTAGCAGACTTGTCAGATACTATATGCTAAAACAGATTGATGATAAGCAAATGCTGAATACCAATAACAGGACAATATAAACGCTTTAAGTAACACTGCTACAAATAATATTTCTTAATAACATAAAATCTTATAAACTCAAAGAAAATATCCATGAACTTACTAACAATATAGATGGATCAAATAAAGCCTCAGGAATTTGGAAACGTTCATGACCCAATTCAAAATTGAATCCATTCGGAAACTCATAACCAATCATTGGAAAAGTGTCCGCTTGGCTAAAAGACGTGTATTTGAAAAAAAACAGGTAAAACTCGTATAGTGTAGCGTTACAAATACAAATAACTACATATGAGTGTAGCGAGATTAGTCCCGACCGTTGCTGCTTCCCCGACCGTTGCTGCTACCCTGACGTGGTGGTCGGGCTTGCCTATCGTGATGATCCAATCGAGCTATGCTGGCTGGAACAATCGTTCCTCAAGGTCCTACCATGCCAGACAGGTCGGTTGAAGAGCGGTGAGACTAAAAGCAGCAATCCCAAGGTCCGAAGGCGAAGTCGTACTGCTGACTGTACAGAGGTGTGAAAGCAGTAAGGTGTTTCCTTCAGACAACCAGCATGACAGCGATGCTGCCTTCCCACAAGGAGGGGTGGGGTTAGAAAAGGTCGACCCTAAAAATGCACACCTCGCCTTATCCCACGGATTTCCGTCTCCGGCGGTAAGGACTTTTGAAGAACGGAGCTAACACGTCAAAAATCCCCCACAAAAAGGCCGTGCGTGACCGGCCTCAAGCAGATGTCCCTTGGGCACTGCGGTCACGCTCCCAGGTCGTTAAGACCAACACTAATCCAACTTCTTTTTCAGGTCCCTCAAGAAATACCCTTCCACGGTGTGGGCAGCCGGGAAGTGATACTAGCCCTCATACCCTTAACTGCACACAAGACCAAGTTGGTCGCTTTCAAATCCTTCCTACACCTAATAACTCTGTTATCTCCTCGACTAACCCTTCCCACGTCCTTTTATCGCGTCGCACCGCTAGGGCAAACGATTCGAGTACACAGAACGTTATTCCTGGTCTCTTGAAACCACGCTCTAAACTACATATAGGAACTTTTAATGTCCGAACATTGTGCCAAATAGGACAACAGGCTTCCTTAGCTAGAACTCTAGAATCTTACACCATCGATGTGTGCTGCGTCTCCGAAACGCGCATACAAGATCCGAGTAGTGTCATTCATTTGACCGCACCTAATCAAAATAAAGTTTCATCTCGATACACGCTCCGTGTATCTGGAAGCCCTGACGCTGCTTCCCGTGGCCTCGCTGGAGTAGGTATAGCATTAAGTCCTAGGGCAGAACTAGCTCTTTTAGACTGGATCCCAGTAGACAGTCGTCTATGCGCTGTTCGACTAAACGGATCAGTAAGGACTCGGAAAGATAGGGAAATTCGTCGTTGCCTCTTCGTCGTCTCTGCCTACTCTCCCACTGACTGCAGCTCAGACGATATAAAAGATGAGTTCTACAGGAAACTTTCTGACCTTCTCCGAGAAGCTAGGCGTTCTGATGTAGTAATAGTAGCAGGTGACTTTAATGCTCAAGTAGGTAAACTAAGTGAAAGGGAAGGACACCTGGGTGGATCTTATGGTGTCATGGCGAAAAGAACAGATAATGGCGACCGTCTGTTGCAGCTATGCTCAGATAACCGCCTATTTCTTGCAAATACTAACTTTAAGCATAAGGAAAAACATCTTTTGACCTGGCGACCCCCGAATTCGTCCCAACGTTGGACCCAATTAGATCACATCGCTATCAGCCACCGATGGAGGGGCTCGATAGAAGACTGTCGCTCATTCTGGGGCACATGCTTAGATTCAGATCATGCTCTAGTGCGAGCACGTATTTGTCTGCGTCTTACTGGACGTAGGAAAGACACTGCAGGGAAGCCTCTAAGGGTTCTACTTAATGGTAGGCAAGCTAAGAATATATTTCAGGAACAACTAGAAAAACAGTTAGGCAGCCATGTAAGTTGTGTCCACCCCGAGGCAGCGTGGAATGACATCCGAAAAGCTGTGGAATCAGCAGTGATATCCGCTAATAAGGTAAACCATAACGTTAGGGAGAAACAATGGATCTCGGCAGCATCTACCGCACTGATAGATGCTCGTAAACTCATCCCACCTGGCTCTGAGCATAACGAAGAGCGGAGTCAACTTAAGCGCAGGCTTATAAGAAGTCTACGTAATGATCGTGAACAGTGGTGGGTAGCGAAAGCAAGAGAGATGGAAAAGGCAGCGGCAATAGGTAACAGTAGGCAGCTATTCAGACTCGTTAAAGAAACCGGTATTAGGAACCCGAATATCAGTGAAACCATCTCAGATAAAGATGGGCATATAATTCATTCTCAATCCAGGAGGTTGGATCGATGGGCAGAACACTTTAGGGATCAGTTCAACTGGCCTTCAGCCACACTTCAATTACCCACGATCCCCAGTCGTCCTGAATGGCAAATTGATGTAAGTCCTCCAACCCTCTGTGAGGTTGAAAAAGCTATAGGAAATCTGAAGCGAGGGAGAGCAGCAGGCCCTGACAGGTTGACCCCTGAGATTTTTAAGGATGGTGGTCCAGTACTAGCAGTGAGATTGACTGAGGTCTTAGGTAGAATCTGGGAACTGGACGTAATTCCATCTGACTGGTCCCAATCACTGATTGTGCCAGTTTATAAGAAAGGACAAAAGTCCTCTTGTGACAATCACAGAGGGATCAGTTTGACTAATATAGTGTCTAAAATATTAGCTTCAATAATACTAGGTCGCCTAACCAAAGCTCGTGAAGAGCAGACTAGAGAAAACCAAGCTGGTTTTCGACCTGGACGTGGTTGCATAGACCAGATATTCACCCTACGTCAGGTCCTAGAACATAGACACAAATTCAGACGTCCCACAATAGTAGTATTTCTTGACCTTAAGGCGGCATTTGACTCTGTTGATCGTGAGGTTCTATGGCAATGTTTGTCACTGAAAGGAGTACCAAAGAAGTACATTAACCTCATAAAGGCTCTCTACTCGAGCACAACTGGTCGAGTTAGAGCCTATGGCGAACTGTCATCAGAACTGATTACCACAAGTGGCGTTCGTCAGGGCTGTCCACTCTCCCCATTCTTGTTTAACTTTGTCATTGACTTACTTTTAGAGATAGCACTTTCATCAGCTAAACCTCCAGGAGTTGAACTTTTACCAGGAGACTCACTTGTCGACTTAGAATACGCCGACGACATAGTTTTACTCGGTGAAGACGCTGACAACATGCAGAGTCTTCTGACCACTATAAGCAACTATGCAGGCATGTTCGGAATGCGATTCTCTCCCTCGAAGTGCAAAATGTTACTTCAGGATTGGGTTGCATCGACACCTGAACTAATGATAGGGAGTGAAGTAGTTGAGCGTGTAGACCACTTCACTTATCTTGGAAGTCTCATCAGCCCTTGTGGTCTGGTATGTGACGAAATCTCAGCACGGATACAGAAGGCTAGTCTAGCTTTCACCAACTTGCGTCATTTATGGCGTAGGCGAGATATCCGTCTAGCAACCAAAGGACGGGTTTACTGTGCAGCAGTTCGCTCCGTCCTACTCTATGGCAGTGAAACATGGCCAATAAGAGTAGAGGATATTCGTAGGCTACTAGTGTTCGATCATAGGTGTCTTCGAAGCATTGCTCGTATATCCTGGGACCACCGGGTAAGTAATGCAGTTGTTAGGAAACGAGTACTAGGTAGGGATGGCAAATCGATTGATGAAGTAGTGAAACTTCATCAGTTGAGATGGCTGGGACATGTGTTACGTATGCCCGACCACCGACTGCCCCGACGTGCAATGTTTCATGGTGTAGGAGTAGGTTGGAAGAAAGCTAGGGGTGGCCAGACAAAAACGTGGCACAAATCAATGAAGTCACTGACAAGTGGACTGGGCCATGTTGGTAGGTGTAGACTACCTGGTTGGGATTCGCGAGATGACAGCAACCGATGGTTAGAGACCTTGAATGACATGGCTCAAAATCGTTTGCAATGGCGAAGATGCATCCACTCTTTGTGTTCTACCAAATTCTAATCTTCTGAATTCCTCATGTCTTTATCTTTTTCTCTTTCCAAATTTATTTCACTGTACTATACTCCTTCAATAATTTCTTGAAACCCCTAATCTTTTGGATTTCTGATTATACTCCTACTACTTCTACCACTATGGGATTTGAATCGACAACTGCATCTCTGTGCTAATGTGGTATGGCAACTCGAACTGATGTACGTACGTACGAAGTTCTACGTTGTGACTGACTGACTGACTGAGCGAGATTAGTGGAAAGTGTAGAATCTCTATGCTTTAAATCGTGAACTGATAATAGCTAGACCAACGCTGAAAATCAGAAAAAATAGGACGGCTACTTAGCTCTGGTATGGGACTCCTTAACAGTGCGCATCTACGAAGTCACATCAGAGTATCGAACCCTAGACCTTGAGTCTCGTATGGAAGAAACAGCCATCTAGTACTTTCAGTTTTCCAATAGTGGTCTAGATAACTGTGGGAATTATACATGACTTGTAGTAGATCAAGTCGGTTTATGACTCTAGTCTATATTAACACCAATTCTCTATTCTATGGTCCGTCTGATTGGAAGGAGACTAGGGATGACCAAACTCATATGTGACAATTTATGAACTCATTGATCCTTGAACTTAACCATGTTAATAGCTATTTCCAGACTACCTACCTGACTGTGATCCTTACGATTAGCGCAACTAATAGTTGGAGATGTGTGGATGACATGACTTGAAACTGATCACTATTTGTCTTCTCCCTTAGATCCTGAGTTTTAAAATTATTTTGTACTTTTTATTCGACAAATTTATTCAATGTTACTGTAAATACTATTACTACGTTTGTATTCATCTTTATAATTTCATCTCCCTAAAGAATTACAAATAAGATGTATATGATAAGATGAAGTTTATAGCAGCGTTATATACTTTAAAGTGATAATTTATGACTGTATTCGAATATATATTGATGATGAGTAAAAACATGATTAAGATTATGTAATGAGATGACAAGTTCATTTGATCATACAAATCTCCACAAGGCAGTGAAGCAACGTCAGGAGATGCAATCCCATGGTAGCCGGTTGTCAATAATCAGTTTATACACCATTTGTTTCCTCAGGATACTGGAGCCATTGGTTCGGAATCAGGGTTTTCCAACTCCCCTAGGTGGACCCTTCGTACCCATCAACCCGGTTAAAGTGTCGGATATTCGCTTTTCATCCTCTCAATTTCGTAATCAACACCCCTGTAGTGAGAAAGCAATGAGTAGAACTTCCCTGTTAGTGGCTGTATACGCGCGGCCATATGAGAACATTTCGAGAGAGAGAGCGGATTCTCCTTACCCTCAGCCGTACCAGGGCAATGTAGAGCTTGACAAAAATGTATATTAGCAAAAAACTTACATACCAAATAGTTAAAATCAACTAGATTACTATCAAGAGATTTAAATAGTTCAAGAAGAACCAATGAAAAAGTATATATGAAGGAATACTGGAACTCAAGATCTCGGAGATAATGATAACGATGAAAAGTGGATACATTTGAATCGTTTTAACAAATTCTGATGTATGGTTACTGAACGTCTCTCAACTAGGTAGGTTGAAGGATTATTATTTAGATTGGTATCCTATAATTAGTAGATACTCGTATTGTTGCATCTTTATATTCTCTTACTTCCAGGTTTTAGTTTGACCTATAAATTTCAGTCAAGTTATACTGTTCTAGAATTATCATTGAGTAACTATTTCTTAAATAGGTTTTTTGTATTACTTATGTACATATTATGATTTCCTAATTGTGTTGCTATTTAGTCAAACATTTCAAGTTGAATTTTAAATAATAATTGGATTGAGTACAACAAAAAAATGATCTGCTTTCCATTTTCATCTCCTGATCGCCCTATTGGGCTAAGAGCTTAGACCAGTCGGTCAGTCAAAATCAACGCAGAACCTAGCAAATATGTACATAGATTCCCGTTGACATACCTCATTACCACAAAAGTGATGAAATTATCAAGCAAAAAATCTAAGCCCACAAATGCCCTGGTACGGCCGAGATTGGGAAGAGTCAGCTCTCCCTCTCCAAATGCTCTCATATGGCCACGCGAATATATAGCCTCTGCCTGGGAAGTCCTACTCACTGCCTTCTTGTGCCGGGGATGTTGTTTACGAAATTGAAACGACGAAAAGCGAATGTCAGGCAGCGGCTTTAACCGGGTTGGTGGACATGGATAGTCCACCTAGGGGAGTTGGAAAACCTTGATTCCAAACCAATGGTGCACATGGGCCCCAATATCCTGAAGTAACAAATGACGTATGAACCAATTATTGGTCATCGGCTACCATGGAACTGCATCTCCTTAAGATGCTCCACTGCCTTGTGGGTTATACTTTTAGGTCAAAGGCTCGGGGTGTGGCCCCCTAAGAAAACCATCTGCTTCAGTCTGGGCACTCGGGCAGTATCACAGCCCTCGCGCAAATCAAATGAGATTTGTGAGGTGCATATTTATCTGGTGCTTTCTTTGCACCAATATTTATGTGTTTAAATAAATAAATAAAACAATATTAGTGTCAAGAAGAAAGGTTAGGCGTCGAAAATGCTATTCCCGAAGGAAATATAGATTAGTGAAATAGTAGAAAAAGTTATGAGGAATTTAAGAACTTCGAATATAAAGGGATAAAATGAGTGAATGCACCTGCTTCATTGTGAACAATTCTGAACCATGTGACCCAAAGTCTCTAACCACTGGTTACGATAATCATGTAAACTGAAACAATGTAGTCTGCACATATCCATTTATATGTCTCAGTCTAACAGTTAGTGTCTTCATGGAATGCTGTCATATCTTGGTTTATCCATCTCTAACATTCTTCCAACCTACTTCTACATTAGATAACATCGTGTGTCGATATAGGTGGTGGATTGATTGGCACACATAATACATGACACCTTTAAAATTAATTTTCGATGAAAAGCGAAAAAAACCAGCTCAAAGATTAAGGTTACAAATCAAACCCAATTTTGTAAGATCTAATAGAATAACCAAGAATATAAAACTCAGTTATTCTTATTGTCATAACTACTAACCTTTGATCATAACGATCTTCAGAAACTTGTAAAACTGATGCCACAAAATCTTGTATTTGGCACTGAAAAATGTTAGAAAAAAGAAAGAAACAATTCACAAATGAATATGTTTGTTGATTTTTTTGAGGGAAATTTACAAAAGAAAAAATTGTAGGTTATTTCTTACAAGTTAATGTATTATATATATATGGTAGCAAGTCATTAACAGTCTGTAGTGTTAAAATGTGATGAAGGGTACCATTTTTAATCACAGTTTTGCCAAAAAACTACTGTGTTTGGGTAATTACTCATCGGCCCCAAAATGCCCTGGTACGGCCGAGATTGGGAAGAGTCAGCTCTCCCTCTCCAAATGCTCTCATATGGCCACGCATATATATAGCCTCTGCCTAGGAAGTCCTACTCACTGCCTTCTTGTGCCGGGGATGTTGTTTACGAAATTGAAACGACGAAAAGCGAATGTCAGGCAGCGGCTTTAACCGGGTTGGTGGACATGGATAGTCCACCTAGGGGAGTTGGAAAACCTTGATTCCAAACCAATGGTGCACATGGGCCCCAATATCCTGAAGTAACAAATGACGTATGAACCAATTATTGGTCATCGGCTACCATGGAACTGCATCTCCTTAAGATGCTCCACTGCCTTGTGGGTTATACTTTTAGGTCAAAGGCTCGGGGTGTGGCCCCCTAAGAAAACCATCTGCTTCAGTCTGGGCACTCGGGCAGTATCACAGCCCTCGCGCAAATCAAATGAGATTTGTGAGGTGCATATTTATCTGGTGCTTTCTTTGTACCAATATTTATGTGTTTAAAGAAATAAATAAATAAATTACTCATCATTGTTGCAAACATATTGAAACTTTGTGCTTAATACTCGATTAACTTTGAGATGAATTGTTATACGACGATGTAAAAATTAAATCTAACTGTTGAATCACGATTTCATCGGTACTTCAAAGCGATCTATGAAATTCATGTATCTTCCAATCAATTATGCTTTATCATTTGATTTTTTTTGGTACTTAATACCGTACATACAAACTTGTTACTTTATTAAGTAAAATGATCCTATTTTGCCAGGCAGCCTTTTTGTTTTCTGATGTCAGTTCACTTGGGGGGTTGATGTCAGTAATTTGTCCTTGTGAGTATTCATCACTCAAAACACATTGTATCACCGAATCTTACACATCGATCGGTATAACATTTACCAATTTAACGACATCCAAACGTGTCCTCATTATAAATCATGAAATCTTAATTCACAAGACGATTTCTATTACTGAAATTCTAATCCCACGTAGAGTTAACTTTAACCTAGGTTGATAGTAAGAGAGAGAGATGACATTATATAAACATAGCGAGACTGAATGTTCTGGGTTCTATTCCCGCATGTAGGACAGTGGGTATGTACTGCTGAAGAGTCCCATACTTGGACGAAGCGGCTGTCCAGTGCTTCCATGTTTTTAATGGTGATCTAACTTAGATTAGCTCATGATTCCAATGAAATTCAACTATTCCCACAGCCTCATTACTTATTTACTTACTCACTCCTGTTATCCCTCGTTGAGGACCAATATTCCCCATCCAACTATGCCCTAAAGAATACTTTCCAGTCGTTTCCAACTGTATAAAGCGAACTATATAAAGCAGGTTATCATAATCATAAGCCTAAATAAGTTGTTAGCATAAAAGGTTATACGTTGACATTGATCATAATTTGTGAACATAAGTTCATTGAATTACATTTGACTTCCAATGAGGCACAGACTTCTTTGACAACCTTTAAGTACAAAGTATGGCTCAAAATACATGTAACTTAACAGTAATGAACGCATTTGTCTATTTGGCTATGATGATCTCCACAACTTGTGCAAGAATATGCAATCCAAAGTGAACTTTGCCAGAGAGAGGTATCTGGATCTATGGTCCATCGGTTGATTATTAAGTGCATAAACTAATGGGTCACATCAAAAAAAAACTGACGATCATTTATGTTATAAGCTGACTTCTAAATATGTTGATTTGTAAATACATGGAAAAAGTTCACTTTTGTCATATAGATGGGCTACTTACTTTTAACATATAATTCTCATATGATGTGGAAACGGGTGGTAGATTTGTTCGTTCTTTCCATTTTGCAGGTTCACGTTCATTTACAGGCTCCTAAATAATGTTAATCAATTATAAAAATATTTACATCAATCCCACTAAATTCTGTGAATCATTTGCTGTTGAATAATGATAACAATAAAATAGCTTGATAACAAATCCTAGCTATATGTGTAGAAGTTTAAATTAGCTTTTATGGAGCGTAGTGACTTAATGATTAGAACCATAAGGTATTCAACTATTAGACCACACAGTCACACCTCACTTCATCTACACTAAAGTTTATGTAACCTAGTAGTATTACTAGCCTAAAGATAGACAAAAGGTAAGACTCAGAGCTGAGTAAATAGACGTGTACTTTGTTGAAATGAGTTACATCATGTTGTCAGATTTGACGAGATCAATTGTACGTTAACTAAAGTGGAAATAAAGTTTCCAATTTTTAAGCATCAAATTTATACAAATCACTTAGTCAAATCTTTAACAAAAAACTAAGACCGTTTCTTACATAGTTTGTCTAACCTTTCGGTCACTAAGTCCCGTGTTTCAAACCCCTCATCCCCTGAGATTTTTTCTTGGGAAACCGGATAGTAGTGCTTAGTACTCTATAAAGATACTAGTGTGAATGCTTCGTACAACAACTTTGGATTTTACATGCAAGTACAGATGTTTTAATTTAAGAGTATTTAAAGGCCAAAGCACAACAAAGTGTATAAGAGAAATTAAGCTTGGTGGTAATTACTACTGATCTGATTCGATATCAACAAAATTCTCAAATCGATAGCAACTAAATATAGTGAAGAAGAATATGTATAATCAGTGGATCGTGTGTGATAATTCAGTCTTGTTGAAAAGCCATTAATTATGGTTTGAAATAAACCGAACAACATAGTAAACCTTGGGAACTACAGTAAAATGTAGGATCATGATCTTTTGGTTAACATGTGTGAAACTCAATTCAGAATCGGATAGCAATGTATGAGGGCTAGTGACAGTAACCAGATGCCCAAACCAAGCAGGATTTGAACCATAAACTGGAGATCTAAAACAGTGATTTAACAACTAACCAACTGTCCAACAAGACAACGTATAGTGACAAAGTATCGGTAAATATACGACGACTTACATGGAATTAATTTTAAACCATAACTACCCATCTGCTATTTTAATATGTTCTCAATCTATCGCATAAAGCTGAGTTTCATTGATGTCGCTGCCAGCAAGCTATGCTTTAGTCACCCAAACATTATTTCAGGGAACAAATCTCTTAGATAACAACAGTGAAATTTCATTAACCGGTAGTCATATTTTTCACAATCAGCTTATAAATGAAACGTACATAGATACTTCGTTTTGTACATGAAAATATATGAACAGTAAACTGAAAATATGGTTGCGATGGACAGACTCTATTATTTGGTAACTAGCGGTTTTGTGTTTAGTGGAACTACGAAATGAGTAATTTGGAAGTCAGGTGAGGTGTTAGGTAGAGATGTAAACCAGTTGATTAAATTGATTGATGCTTTTGGGACAAGTTTTACATCTGAGCAACCATCACCTACCCCACTAAAAGCTTGTGCATCGGAAAATGATAAGGACTAAATATTGCATGAACCCATAAAACTGTTGACTATTGGATTAACCATCTCCGGAAGTGAATATTTCCTGGCAGGGTTAGATGATGTAACTAAAAATCGGTCGCAATAGCACTGATGTATGCATTCACTATCTTCCTCTAAATTTTGAATTTAATATTATCACATGCTTTTCATTATCGAATCATGTCCATCTTTTTGGAATACATTTTATGTTCACTTTTTATTACCACTGATATTAATATCTTGATTGATTTTGTCATTCACTTTTTTAATCTACCTTCGCTACTTAAACGTAAAACGGAGTAACGGATCGATGGACATTTGTATCAGGTCCTAAGTTATTCATGAATGACTGATTCAAACTTTAAAATCTACTACATGAATGTCGCCAGAGAACAAATAGCTTATACATATAAAACCCTACTATGAGTATCAAAAATGTAAATGAAACTAGGCATAAAAGTAAAAGTATGGGTTTTAGACCTCGAGTTGGGTTTGTATCATACTTTAGGATTTCAATTATTTACCCATAACAAAATAAGTGGAGCGTAATTTAAACCAGAGAATTAATAGATGCAAAATAAATGCTAGAAGTGTGTGGCAACCTGGACCGATGAATGTATGTACCGTATTCCATGTTGCTTATGACCAATTGACTATTTGAATCATAGAACAAATAAATAAGTAGAACCGCCGAGTTACATCTCACAGATGAAAAACAGAAATCTTCCAAAACGTATATGATTTAATACGGATAAACGAGTAACAGTGAGCATCTACGACTCTAAAGTACTTACTTTTAACAACTAGTGGTGAATTAAACTGACACCTCACATTTAAAAGTTCAAATATTTCCTAAGACATGTATTCCACTGATGTATTATATAATTTGGTCGGGTTGGAAATAAGAGGTTATCTTTGGTCTAAATAAATAGCATCATTATTAACCGGCCTTTTGACGACAGACAATAATATCACAACTGTCCTACAATATATAATACCGGATCAAATCCCTTGACAAAATAAACTTACAAGAATTTACCTATTTAGAAAGGTGCTGCCATGAACATCAGACATCAGGGTGATAACAATTGCAAAATCTACCAGACATAAATCCTCAATCCCTACTCCGACTTCGAAATCACAATACACTAGTCTAAAAAATATAACTGACTGAATCATGTTGGAGTGGAGAATGCAGTACCTTGATTTGGATAAATAATAGTACCAGTAGTCTAACTGAACGGTCATAAGATAGTACGGATACGAATCGAACTGAAGAACTGTACATACATTGGAATCCAATGATAATTCACATGACTAATATATACAGGTCCCAAGATTCTTGGCTTAGCGAGATAAACCTAAAGAAATATTTTTAACTGCAAACAATGACTTGACTATACTCTGTAAGATAAAAATGACTATATTTCAAATATTTTCTACCAAGCAGTATCTGGTCAACTAAATGGATAGGGCAAAAAAATCATTAAGTCAGAAACAACACCCTTGTCGGGTTTTAAATGACTGATTTTCTAAAGAGAAAAATGACTATCCGAAGTTATTAGAAAATAATTAATATGCATTATATTTCTCTCTTTAAACGGGAATTATAAGCGAGAACCAGCACACATTTACTTGATGTGTATCATCAGAGGCTATGAAAACTAAACTACCTATTTAAACGTAAAAATATAATGTACACTCCGATCCCAAGAATCTGGAACTGCCACAAGTCTAAGGTGTACAATAAACTATAAATTTACCCATAGCATAAATATAAATACTAGCATACCTTAGATGCGACACGATAATAAGGAACAACCTCTATTTTAAGCTCATCCAGAATTAACCTTTGTGCCTGCTGAACAATAAAATCTCCAGCCAAAGGAGAACGTATGACCTCTTGAGTTAGAACTAAACCATCGTACACGGGGACAGCTGATGTGTGAATAGCACCACAATCCAAAACCAAACCAGTGTGTCTGCCATTTGCAAAACAAGTAAGTGCAGCATTCTTGGCTATATAAAATGCTGGAACCTAGATAATAATTCATTTGAAACGAAATAAACACACTTTGAACTTCTCGAACAAAATCTCAGCAATTTTCTCTCGTTTTGACTTTGTATTCCATGAAGGTTCCGAAAAAAGTACCGGGTGATGACTAGCCTCTTCGGGTGTAAGGTATCGTAGCATGTGACTCATCACATCTTCAAAGGCATCCCAATCATCAACTTCACGAAAATAAGTTAAGTAGAATCTTACTTAATCCATCTTTAAGGAATGATTGGAGGTCAGTTCCTTTACGAGGGACCAATATATCTTGCCCAACGACTCTTTTCGCCGGTAGACCTTCCTCATTTCCAATAATCCCAAGAGTAGATGGAATATCAATCTTAACTGATAATCATAAGTTACAAATATCAACCTTAGGGTTATCTTCGCCAGCAAAACCACCTCGAAGAGAATATGATCCAAAGTCAAAAACTAGTGCCCCGACCTCATCTATGGAAATACTAAAGACAAACTGGTAGTTCGAACAAACCACTCATTGTACACTCTTCTAACCTTCCAGTGCGCTTGCGCTAAGCAATGACCTCAATGTTTCAATTTTGTCACAGTAGCGTGTAAAAACAAAATAATTGAAGCCAGTTTTCTTCTGTTATCACTGAAAAAAGACTAAATTTCTGTACGAAAATTTGGTTTAAGAACAATTATCTTGACAACACAAAAATACAGTTTAGTAATGTGAGTAATAATTTCTGATCTTGGTCCATTGTTTCAGTTTCAGTTTGGAAAAGACAGGAGGCTTGATGGTCTGTGTTAGTCCTGGCAATGATGATCTCTCATTTGATCCAATTTTCTTCTGAAAGAGTCGATGGATGGAGCCTCAACCACGTACTGAGGTAATGAATTCCACTCGATGATTCGACGGGAAAGTCGATAGTCAGCTGACAAGTAATTCGTCCTAGGCTCGTGTCCTCGTAAATTTTCTGTCCTGGAAGATAGGAAAAATGAGGGCATATCAGGTGATTTAAATAAGAATGGCTTCATATTTGAAAGGACTTATATGCTTTGAGCATTTTCATTGTACTTCGACTAATGTTATAATTTGGAAAGGTTTCAACAACCATAGGCAGTTTCATACCAGTCATCTGAACGACTTCGGCTACGAAGTTTTGTAATAATTATTGCTTAGCTCTATACTAATCTAGCCAATAATGAACATGAATTCACATAACGTCCCACTTCATAATGAACATAGTCAATGGTTTAATAATGACTGTACATGGCTTTCAAAAATAATAAGCGGTCTACGCAAAGCTTATTCACAATTAGTGGTGTTAGCCGAAGAGTAAGAAATTCAAAAACTTCAGTCTCCTTACTGGTACTTAACAAATGTCATGAATTGGTTTACTAGATGTCAAAAGTAGGAAGACCATGTCATGTGGAACTTGTCTGATCAGTGAACTGAGGAACTCAGGAAGAGAAGCTCTGGCAGTTTTATCAACTTCAAAGAAACCTTTCCAATGGGTAGGTATCTCCAGACGGTTCTTTCATCCTAACTATTTTATTATCATTCGGTTGACCGACATTTGCGAATTTTCTAAGATAAAACACAACCCCCTTAATAAAAGCACGGGCATTATATTGAGAAGGGTCGTCTTTAAATTCTTGATTAACCTTTATTATAAGGATGGTCAGAGGACCGCAAAGCTAATGTTGATCTATGATAGTTTCTTCATTATCCCGAACCTAGGAAATCGTCAAAATTCGCCATTTTTGAAACAAATATTTGACCGGCGACCGGAAATAAAAGATGGTAACGGTGAATTTGGGAGTCCTGGACATGATTAACATTTACAAGAAAAGGCATAAAAGTTCGATAAAGATTACCAGTATCGTATAACATGACGCCTTGAAGGAATTTTCGGACCTTTCACTTTGTCACAGGTATTTAAAGAGTGAGTTGGCAGTTCGGTTTTGGCTACGAGTGTTTTCTTATTTTGCCATTAGTTCAATTTACATTCCACAAGGTCGTGTGTGTCGTGTAGTTACAAATCCCAAAGGGGCAAAATGTGCGACTAAAAATGTACAAATTTATGAACAAGGTCTGGTTCGAAGTGTCTTTTTCTCTTTTCGAAAAGGTGACCTATAGTAAGTATTCTGTCATACGTTTATCAGTCGATTTCATTAGCTGAAATCTGTATATTCTGTAAAACGAACACTAATGTTAGTATCTGTCTAACGGTAAATCTCTGGAACCCATCCCAGTACCTAATGGGTTGAGAAAAGTTTCTTCAGTTGCTGGCTCATTTGATACATAAATTTCATCCCAGAAATTCGATAGTAGTCCTAATTCAGCATGACATATTCTTAGCTATCTCTGCGTACTCTACTCAACCTATGTAAAAGAACAGCAACCATACAATTAATCCATGCACTCATAGCATCTTGGAAGGATCGCTTTGGCATCCATATAAGCTTTCTTCCCAAATTTGGCATATTAGTTCCTGCAATTAATCGATCACGCAGCTGCATATGAAGTTGATCACAAAAATTACACTTGATAGCTCCTTTCTCCAATTCGAGGACAAACTCTATTACCTTCTGAATGTCCTGACGAATCATCATGTAAAATTTTGATCTTTCACGGCATTCAAAATCTGTACACTTTGCATGATTTTGTAGTAGTTCTTTGAGAGTTGGATAGAAGCTGAAATGGTTTTATCTGAAAATGACAGATTTTGAATTAAGTTGTAGGCGCTTCTTCTGATGAATGTAGGGTAATGAGCAACAATTTTATCACCCCAAACAATTTTTCTGATCGTGTCTCAGGTTTGAGACCCTTCCATTTAATCTTCGAAAGCTTGAGAATTTGAATGTTTATCCAACTGTCCAAACGCAAGCCCCACGAGGACACCAATATGATAATTAGAATTGTTAAAATTAATGTGCTTCCTAATAATCCCCGAAATAGTGCGATTAAAGATAGGTATTGTAGAATTATGGTCCACTTGGTTATTGGCACAGCTCTAATAATAGACCTAATCCTAAAATTGTAGATTTGTCATGATGTGGCTAACTAATCTATAACATGTTAGTCACATCATTGTCTATACTGACTCGTCTTATCGTAACAATTAACAATAAATCTGAAGTTTGTAAAGAACACATTTAGGCTAAGGGCAGAATAATGTATTTAATGTTCGTAAAGACAAGTTATACAAAATGACCACGTCTGAGAGGCTGGGCTATGCCATCTGATTTATTGAATTAATCCAATCACATCACTACACACTATCATGGGATATTTGTGGTCACTATTTGCGTCATAGGTGAGCTACAATAAGTGTTCCAGAGCATCCAAAATAGTGTTCAAAATATTACGAGTCTCAATGAGATTGCAGTTGCTAAGTTTACTATATTTAAGAGAGTAAAAGTTGACTATTTGATTCACGGAATCCAGGGTCAGAATCGCACCACACGATAGCTACTCAGCACGCCATATCCAACCTAATGTCCTCGATGACTCCTAACAAAAACTTTATTATTTGACTTTGGTAAAGATTTAGCATCACTATTTCATCTTTTTGTTGTAAGATGCCGCCTCGTCGGTAATGAGGTCTTGGTTGACTGGCCTCGAGGTCACATCACGGAGCAATTGCCTGTTCCTACTCTTTGACTGTCTATTAGAAATGTCTGTTGGTTGACTGGATAGTCATTGTGTTGGAAATAGTCTGGCTGTTTCCCAAGTACTTGAAAATCATATTTCGTAACCACTTTTTGTTGTATAAAACGTTATGTTGTATCAGATAAGCTTTCAACTGTGTACCAGGTGAGCAGCATGGTACTGAATAAATCACGTATGAAACCTGTGTTTTGATAGAATATTGGACCGTGAGTAATTCAGAGGAGACTCATACCTTTTGAAGAGGGACGCACTTGTTTGTTTTCATTGAACAAACCCTGATTGTGCTGCATTATTTTATACGTCTAGATCAAAAGTTTGAATTTTAGGAGATACTGTTAGAATTGATGATGGGCTACAGATTATCTGCACGCTATCGCTTGGACAGATCCATGAGGTGAATTTCGATTGACTCACGCTGGCTATCCTTGAAATTGACGACGCTCAGAATTTTTTAAATTCATTGATCAGTATGTAGAGTAGCAGTGCGTTTGACTTCATCAATAATTTGACCGACGTTCAATTATATTTCACTGACCGCAAATGGTTGTATCTGAATTGTCTTTCTTTAAATAGATAATATCATCTGCAATAGCCTATGATTCTTGGTTCTCTGTCTCGAGACCTTCAACATGTGTTATGAGTTTTTGATTATATTAAAACGAAGGCTAAGAGACTAAACCTTCGTATTAATGGCGTGGTTGAATTATGCATTAAGTCGCAGTACGCGTACTTTCACCAAAAAAGGTTTTAGGCCCTAAGAATTAGGTGAGAAATTTTTAATACTCATCCAAATATCCATACCCCTCGTCATTACAAAGAACCTGGATCATGGAAGTGAGTCAAGAAACTACTAGCTGGCATAAGAGTCAGTGAATTCCATGAAGATACGCGGGATAAATGGAGAAGTTTTTCCGTGATACAGAAGGAGGCGGAGTGAATTCATTCCAACCTTTAAAACAAAAATGATGTATCATATCTAGTATGCTCTTCTTTCTGTACACTTCAGAGAAGTACACGAAAGAGGACAGAAGATGGTTTAAAGACCACGTACAACTTGCTTACTATCGATTTCCATAATCAAGAACTAGTATGCGAATCTCTAGCTAAACACGCATCAACTGTTTCTCCCGCAGGGGCATTGTCACAATCTCTCTTATTACGAAATAACTGCATTAATTGCCTAGTATTCTTCGGACACTTCATTCAACTAGTCCCCGAAAAAACACGATCGGACAAGAATATGAACAAATCTCAAATAAAAAAGGTTGAATGGAAGTAAAGACTACATTACGAGCAACCTCAGCACATCCATTATTTTGCAGAAGACTCTAAGTATTTTCTAACAATCTGCAAGCTCTTATTGATTGAGAAACGACCAGTCAGGTCGCTCCAACATGATTCTGCAAGAAATGTGCTTTGATTTAATATATATATATATATATCCCGCCAACAGCTATGACAAGAAACGGTAGATTTATACGAGAAACATAGCATCGATAAAAATAACAAAACCCATTCGGTCTCTTGTCCTAACCAACTAATATGGATCGGGTAGCTCATTTCATCTAGCTTTATATTTACCACAAACACACACTAATTGTGACATTTATCCTGAAGATATAAGATTTAATAAATAAAATAGACCGTCAGATTAGATATAAAACCTTAGGCTGCTGCTCAAGTATGAGAAAGGAGCCGAAAGGTTGTACATACGTGATAACCATCGCACGATAAACAAGGTTCTGGTTACAAAAACAAAAATTAAGTAAAAGTGCTATGTATTTGACCTAGGCTATAGCCAATTGTTATGACTTGATCAAGGTCGTCGCTGATTTGTTATGACCTTACGAATTTAACAAGGACGTAATCCGCGTAAATTATCCACCAACAGAATACACCTTCTACGACCTTCACACTGTGACAATGACGTTCGATTAGTATGAGTAATCTAGCGTCCTTATTGGTCCTTATCCGCCTAACCCATCCACTTGAGTCCAAAACACCAATAGCAGCTGCTGTAATGCGAATCGTTTATTTCAAACATACTTTGTCTATATACCAAACAGGCAGACCACACCACACCATAAAATAGAAAATAATATTTGTACAAAATCAAGCCAAACGTGGCTGGAAGCGTGGGAGACAGTACTCAATAGACCGAGTATAATTTAGGAACAATAAATCATATAATAATAATCAATAGGTCAAAATGAAGCTAATAATAAGATGAATATAGACATAGATAATCCAGTTACTGAATAGTTATACCATAGGAATATAAATAGATTAATAGTCTAATAAGAGGTCCCGTAAGTTATCAGTACTTACTTTTTTCCTAGTATATAACAAAAAGACATAACGACAATATCAGAAGAGGGTTTTGTGTAGATGTTAGTAATCTTATAGTTGAAATCATGAGTTAATTAAAGCTAGACCACCATAGAAATCGTGAACGCTCTGGACAGTCGTTTCTCCCTATTTTTGGACTCTTCAGCGGTGCTCATTCGCGATAGTAACTTACTGAAGACGATGGTGGATGTGTCACTCAAGTTCCTGGATTGGTTGAGGTTAGACATCAACGCTGTTGGATGCCGGCCGGCTCAGTGGTCTGGAGGTTAAGCGCTCGAGTGCGAGGCTGATAGGTCGTGGGGTCGAATTTCGCGAGATGGGATTGTGGGTGCGCCCTGGTGAGGAGTCCCACAATATAACGATAATAGTTGAGTATTGAACATGATTGCTTAGGAGTATCATCGCTTAGAAAAAGCCTAGTGCTAGAACTGCTCATGACACGAAGTTTGCACGAATCTAACGCCTGCGGCTTTCAAATGGTTTAGTAAGCATGGCTGCATATGGCTATGTCAACAAAGCTGTCTAGACGCAAATAGTCTGTTGACAAAGGCCATCTCAACGATCAATGCTGCGAAGAAGTGTCTCGGCAAGCGCGGTCGGGACACATCGGTCAGAACTCGATCTGTCGACACGCAGATTGATATGAGTCCAAAAAATGCTGGCCCACATCGTCCAAAGGAGAAAGGACAGTCTCCAAAGAGGTCTGTCCCAACCAGAAACTTTCGAAAAAAAGTCTCTTCTGTCTCCCGTATCCAAAACGATACCCAGAAGGGAACTTCCGGAAGCCGAAACCGCAAGGCTCGGTCAGTTTCCAGCGCGAAAGACGACCCAACCTCCCAAGTCGTCCTCAACCCTCCGTAATCCCATAGTACGCCTGACGCGACTGTGGTTACTACTCCAAAGAACGTCGACGATTGGGTACGGGTCGTAAGGAAAAAACGACAAAATGACGTTAAAGGAAATCCTACCCCCACTAAAAAGGTCGAAAAGCCGAAGTCTGATCACAGCGACAGATCAGTCACTCTCCATAGAGTCAAGGAGAGTGAAAGCTCGGAACCAAAAGCTCGTTTTGAGCACGACATTGTGTTGATAAAACAACTACTCAACTAAGTTATGCCCCAAAACATCTCCGGAGTCACCTTGCTAAAGGTATATAGACTAGGAAACCTGGCGCATCTGAAGCCAAATCAGTCTAGACTACTCAAAGTCGTTTTCAAATCCTGAAACGAACGCGACTTAATCTTAGAAAATGGACACAAATTAAAGGGTTCAGGAGTTTTCCTCCGTAAGGACTTACCGCTGGCGGACCGTGTAAAAAGACGGGAAGCCGAAAAAGAACTACAGCTCAGATTAGACGCTGGCGAAAAAGACCTGAAAATTGTAAATTTTCGGGTTGTGAGACTTCGACAGAGGATGATGCCGAAGCCACTCTGGGTGAAGTACGAGGCCACCTAAATAGGCTTCGGATCTGTTATGCCAATGCCCGGAGCTTGCTCAACAAGCTATCGGAACTAGGTGTACAGATTGACCCAGCTAGGCCAGACATAATCGCAGTCACAGAAACATGGCTGACGCCGTCTATAGATAGTAGGGAACTTGATTTCGAGGGTTGTACATTAATTAGGGCCGATAGAATACAAAAGCGTAAAAGAGGGGGAGTAGCTCTATTCATTAGGAATGCTATTCCATTCACCATTATCGACAGTGTATCCCACGATAGTGGGACGTATGAGTTAGTTAGCTGCCGCCTGAAATGCAAGGGACAAGAGTTACTGCTTAGTTCGTAATTTCTTTCAAAAGGAAACGAAAATCATCCTGTATAAAACCTGCGTAAGACCCATCGTCGAATACTGCTCGTTCTTATTTTCCAACCTACGCCTATCTGATATACTTAAGGTGGAAGGAATACAGCGAGACTTCACCCGCAAAATACTTAAGAATGACCAACTCACTGACTACAAATCCAGATGCCACATCTTAGGACTAGAACCCCTCTGGAAAAGAAGGCTTAGGTCTAACTTAATTCTTTATTTCAAACTCCTCAAAAACCTTACTTATTCCACATGTAATATAGCTCTCTACCAAGACTCACATGGATACAACCTTCGAGACAAAGTATCCACTGTCAAAATTGAAAAACACAGATCAAAAACACGTGAAAACTTCTTCCTTATCAAGTACGCATTGATATGGAACAGTCTGCCTTCTGAAGTACGCATGGCAGACAAATTACATACGTTTACAAGACTCATTAATCAACCCCTCACCTGCATAGACCTGGTGCAAACGAACACATCCACGTCCCATACAGACATCATAGGCTCTCTACATATATAGACTGAATCGCCTTATTTCCCTACCTTGTAGTTGTATTAGATACTTTCCCCTCACTAATTCTTTTCAATTGAAGTAGACAGGCAACTCACTGGATCTATCAATACTCGGTCGCTAAACGACGCTTATAAATACCCTGAAACACCAGAAGAAACGCACAATCGACTGACTACTGCCAGTGGTCGTACAACCACAGAACCTGTCACCCATCAACCGGTTAGCATAGAACAAAACAACCTCAGCGCGAATTTAGTGTGAGTTAATTCTTGTCTATTCTTTATCAGTTTTTACTCATCTGTACACTATGTTGCCTTGCCATTAATATTATTTCACCACTCGTTATCTTACCTTATCTGTAACTAATATAAATCTCCACTTTTCCGCCTACTATGGTAAACAAATATCCTACACTATACCCTTCCTAATGCCTATACTCTGATTTGTAACCTACACTTCACTATATAGTCAATAAAAACATTGCATCGAAGCCTTACCCACAGTCCATAATTTGTAACTGTCTGATAAGCTTGTAACATGGTACTTATAGAAATAGTGTTTTCCAACAGGATGTGAAACACAGAGCATTGTGTGAGGTATGATATGTATCCAAAAAATAAGCGTAAATGAGCCTAACATCACAAAAGGAGGGAGGGTGGAGTTACTGACCAGCAAGCACTGATGGTGTGGGCGATGATTTCAATCCACCCGTGTTTGTGGGGCAGAACATTTTGTTTGTATCAGGCTCTTTATGGATGAGAACAAGTCAATAGATCTGTGATATTGAGATTGTTCACCTACACTCACCATTAAGACTCATGTTTCTAATTTTTGTGCTGGATTAACTATTCTACTAAGACAACCTTTAACATGCTAACTCGGACTTTTACATGAACACTGTGTGGTAGGCATCGGATGAGAAAAGAAAAAAAAACTGACTGTAAAGGATATGGTTGCTATTTTACTTAACACTACTCTCTCTATGCACTCTCTGTTCTTCCTCATTCCAACCTTGACTTCCCTCCTTCATTGGAACCTACTCCACCTTGATAAATATCACGACTCATTGTTCTTTATTACTGCCTTCTCTCTTCTGGAGCCCCTAATCGCAGTTCACTCTTGCAACATGAGCTAGTATCAATTTAATCTAATAATTTATCATACCTCCATCTGTTCCACTAATAAATGTTAAGCATTGATTATCGCTCATATCCAAATGCCTTGCTGCTCCTCGGTTTCTCTTTTGTTTTCTCTCTTCAGAATCTTGCTCTGAGAGTGAAGCTATGTAACTTCTGACATCTGGAACAAGCTCGACGAACGCGCTTTCCCAAGGTCATAGCTCGAACCAGGCGCTCCACAAGCCTACTTTATAACAACTATAAACTTAAAAAGCTGCATTACATAAATACTTAGCACTACCGAAACCCTATTACACTTTTTGTGGAGATTGGATCTGGTATATAACGTGGACTCTATGCCCCTTTGGAAACTATTCTTATGAAAACACATTATATGTGAACGAATGAACTGCTATCAACTTTTATAGATTATAATTACTAAACAAGCTTGCTTGGGATGCATACTGTGAACCAGTATATGTTGTAAATTGTAGATCATGCCTGTAAAAATGGCGTGTACCTGCTACTGCAGAAATATATTATTATTATTATTATTATTATTATTATCTATCTCAGTCCAAGCTGTGAGGTAAACGAGGTCCTGCTAAACAGTCTCAACACTTTGTCACGAAGTGATCGATGTCTAATCCTAGGGGACTTTAATGCACCCATGGTGGACTGGGGAAATCTGCGGACTGAACCGTCAGAAAATTCCTTCGAACAGGAACTAGTTGATGCGGTAATCACATGTGCCCTAGTGCAACACGTGAAGGAAGCAACTAGGTACGACCTGGGTTCTGCATCATCCTTACTAGATCTTATATTGACTCATTATGAGGATGACGTTGCAAACCTGGATTACATGCCACCCCTAGGCAAAAGTGATCATGCAGTCTTAACTTTCGACTTCCATATCACTGTCGATCACGAGCACGCCTCAGCTCAATCCAGACCTAACGTCTGGAAAGCAAACATACCAGACATCATGAAATCAGCATCATCAGTAGATTGGAAAATAGACCCAGAGTCATCAATCGAGACGGCTTGGGACATATTCCGGAATTTATACTTCAAAGTTACCGCCCCCCACATCCCTTGCACTACACCTAGGGGGCCGAGGAACTCCCCACCGTGGTTCAGTAGAGAGGTTTCGCATCCTTCTCCGTAAAAGAAGGAAGATGTGGGATAGATTTAGGTTACTGGGGACTGATGAGGCAAAATCTCAGTATCAAAAGGCTCAAAATACCTGTGCCTCGACCCTCCGTAAGTCCAGAAAGCCGTACGAAGAGAAAACCGTTAAGGAATCCATAGAATGCCCTAAACGCCTGTATTCGTATATAAACCAAAGGGCAAAAGGAAGAAAAAATGTTCCTTCACTATGGGGAGACAGTACTGCCTCATCACTAGTGGAGGACGACTTTGGCAAAGCTCAAGTATTCTCTAAATACTTTAGCAATGTATATACCATAGAAACACCCTTCTCACCAGTCTATGAAAATCCCCCCACACAAGCACTGGACAGCGTGACCATTAAAGAACTCGATGTCTTTGGTCTGCTAATTAAGCTTGACATAGGTAAATCCACTGGACCCGATGAACTGCATCCTAGGTTACTGAAGGAATTAGCTAACTTTGTTGCGAACCCTTTAAGTGTATGTTTTAATCTATCCGTAACCCATGGTCGTCTACCAAAAGACTGGAAGAACGCCATAGTAAGTCCAGTCTTCAAAACAGGTACAAAACACAAGCCTGAGAATTACCGACCCATTAGCCTAACTAGTGTAGTTGTTAAAATCTTAGAAAAGATTATTCGGAAGGAGCTGTTTAAGTATCTTGATGAAAACCGGATCCTTTCGGAAAAGCAGCATGGTTTTAGAACAGGTTACTCTTGTCTCACAAACTTACTAGTCGCTCGTGAAAGCTGGTGCGCTCTAAAGGACCAAAAGTTACCTATAGACGTAGCCTATATCGATTTCAGCAAAGCTTTCGACAAAGTTCCGCACAACCGACTGCTATATAAGCTAAGGAATGTCGGGATTGAAGGCAATCTATTGATGTGGATAAAAGACTTTCTAGTTGGGCACCAACAAAGAGTACGGGTGAACTCCAAGTTGTCTAGCTGGGAAACTGTGCTTAGTGGAGTCCCTCAGGGTACAGTTTTGGGGCCAGTGTTATTCCTCCTGTACGTAAATGACCTCCCTCGTCTACTATCGTCATCGGTCTTGCTCTATGCTGACAACGTCAAGATATGGAGAGCGATACAAAGCAGGGGCTATAGCTGAGAACTCAAAAATGACCTGGAGAGATTATGTGAATGGTCCCAAACCTGGCAATTGCCGACAAATACTTCCAAGTGTATTGTGATGCATATTGGCCACCAGGGTACAGATACATACACGATGAATAACACTGAGTTACCTATTGTCCAGGCACACAATGACTTAGGCGTCATCGTTAGTCAAGACTTAAAGACTACTGCACACTGCCGTGCAATAGCCGCCAAAGGTTTTAGGACTTTATGGTCCATACGCAGGGCTTTTAGGCATCTTGACGCTAAAACATTTCTGACTTTGTATACAGTGTTCGTACGCCCTAAACTTGAGTACTGCATACAAGCAGCTAGCCCCTGCCTAAAAAAAAGACAGTGAACTCTTGGAAAGGGTTCAGAGAACAGCAACTAAGCTGATTCCCGGAATAGCGAAGCTCCCGTATGGTACTAGACTGACCAAGCTAAACCTATTCCCGCTGTCATATAGGAGAATCAGAGGCGACTTGATTACAGTTTTCAAATTGCTTAATGAAAAATTTGCACCTGATATGCCCTCATTTTTCTTGTCTTCCAAAACAGAAAATCTACGAGGACACTCCAAAAAAGTTCACAAGCCCAGAACGAATTACTTGTCAGCTGACTACCGACTTTTCCATTGAATCATCAACGAGTGGAATTCATTACCTCAGTACGTGGTTGAGGCTCCATCCATCGACTCCTTCAAAAGAAAGTTGGATCATCTGAGAGACCATCATTGCCAGGACTAACACAGGCCATCAAGCCTCCTGTCCTTTCCAAACTGAAACTGACTATTTATCGTCAAATGGCACTTAAATATGTGTCGTTCAGAATTTATACGAAGTAAAGAATTTATTGAATTACACAATCCATATCATGTCTAACTCGATAGAAAGCAGAAGACAGAGAAGGCATAATGTATACGAACAAATAAGCTCACTGCTTAATAAGACGGTGAATGCAAGAACAATTTCATACAAATGATCGCAGAAAAATAAGATGTTTTACTGAGACTTCTAGAAGTTATCACTATCCTCTGCTACTACAATCTCTTTCTGATTGAATATTGAAAACTTGATTGTTCTTTACCATCTGGATCTGAATCCTATTAGCCTTTGTTTTTCGCGGCAGTAGGCGCGCACTGTTTACATCCGTGACTCTTGTCTTGACGGTAATTATAGTTCAAGTTATTGGCGGTTTTTCGTTGATTTTAGTACATTAGTTATTTTTATTGAGGAAGACCACTGCATTTTTAAAATTTTATCATGCAAGTGGCTTGCAGTGTAACTAGCCGTCCATGTCCATTCAAGGCTTTTATAGCATTGTCAGATGGAGTACCCCCAAATAGGCTAGAGAACGGTTCTGGGACATCTGGTCCTTTCTTTATTTTCCGCTCTATGTGTGGTTGTTAATTCTCTCATTTCTTCAACTAAGTCATTGGTCAAATACCTGTTCGTGCAGCCTTATTAATGTGTAATTCGTCGTAACGACTTCATAAAAGGTGAATAGACGGTTCTTTGCAAATAATAGCTACCCGAATCTCAGAGAACTTAGCCGATATTCCAACTGTGAAATGTCTACATTTGCCTTGCAGTGTAATTTAGTCCGACAATATCCCTCAATTTCCATAGCTATATCATAGTTTTTGTCAGGTACACTTCAAATGTAAGCAAGACCGAAACTCTCTAAGTTAGGCTTATTTTTTTCAGCCGAAACGTAGCTACATGCTGTTTGGCATAAAAACGTGCTCATGCTGACGTGAGAACGAAATAGTTCGTAGACTTTCATGTGTGTCATGCACGATTGGTTGCTAGGCCTCGTAAATGTGGCAAAAACTGAAGATGAAGGTGCTTCAAGACTCGAAGACAATGCAAAGTTACGCCGATGCAAGTCGTAAGAAGTTTGGTGTGTTCTTTAGATAATTTAAAAGATTGTTCTTCAAGAATTCCAGCCACTGATTTCAGGAATAAAAAGTTGCGTTTAGTTATATATACATGTACATGTAAGGCACCATATCAGTTATACTATACGTTTTGCCAACTAAACCTTGATAAGATTACTAAAGGTTTGTCTAATATTATGATCTAGTATACTCAACAGTTGCGTGTTCTCTACTCTCAATCAGCCCTTGAAATTTATGCTTGTGTCCAGCTTAAAGGAGTGTAATCAATGGTTAGTTATAGCGATAATTTTTGGTGTAATCACTCGTTAGAATGAAAACTGTCGAAATTATCGACTATCTATATAAATTCCTGAATCATGTTAATGACCTTTAGTTGCTTCTCACCTCAACACTTGAATTCTATGGTTTATCTGTTTTATCTGTGTTACATCCCGAAAATAAGTAAGTAATCAAATAATTTAGCTCCAAGACCCTAACACCCCTAAAAAGTCCACCAAAGCCATGGATTTTCATTGTCCCGAGCTTGAAGAATCAGTAAAAAACCATATAAACTGATCTATAACTTTTTTTCGACTCCTGTGCAGTGATTTAATTTCCCTTGCAATCATGTCTTGCAAGTCCAAAGATTGGATAACAGGGATTTACTGAAGAATTTGTATCAACTTTAGTTAAGCATAAGCTAAATCTGTTATTTCTTAGATAAACGGTTACCCCTTACGTATTAATATTTTGTCTGTACAATTCTGTCCAACTGCTTTAAACTTGAAAAATTCTTGACAAATGATCATTTGAACTTTTATGTCCAAGTTTAAATCATAAACTTTGATTAATTACAGTATAGTCGATAAAACTGACCTTAATAGGATGGATGATTTCTCCAAAAAGTCGTTAGTTACAGTCAACAGAGTTTGACAAATGGGTGTCAGATGAACTTAGCGCATCACATCAGCACAACGACTGTAAACCAGCAATATGAATATCAGAGAAGTCAAAATAATACTATCAGTGATGATGAGAAAAACTGAACATTAGAGAATTTGTTTCTAAAGGAGGGACGAATCTGAGGAATATGAAGTATGCAGTAATAAAAGAGCTCAACATTTAGGGAAATATAGTTTGAACACATATGCACCACTGTGATTAATTCTAAGCCATATCTCCGACCATAGTTAACTTTATGAACTTACAACACATCACGTTTCGGTCATATTTAGTTTTTTAATGTATGCCTATTTCACCCACTAATATGCGTTAAAGTACGCTGTAGTTGAGCAAATCTAACACGCCCTAACTACCTTAGTCAATAAACATTTACGACCTCAGTAACTGACTTGCCTATTACTCTATCTCTAACTTCATTGCTCACTCAGCTGTTCCGTAGTACGCGAGTAATACTTCAGAGACACCTACTTCCAGTCTTTATGTTTCTTATTTTCGTAAGCCATGTTTCACAGCTTAATGCAAAGTAACCTGGTTTGTAGACAGACATTTTACCGTCGCCACCAGTGATGCAAGTTAGCTAAAACCACAAACGTTTTTTGAATTCATTAAAAGACTTTACCAGTCATCAGTCCCAACCCACCATAGCTGATAAAACTTAAATGATGTATAAAATGACCAACGTGCTCAATTACCTTGCGCCTTAGGGTCATCTTAAACGTTGGTACAGACCGGTTCTAAGGTAACATTTTGCATCCAAGGAGAGCGAAATACATATCAACCATGTTTGCGTTGCTACACAAACTGTTCGAAGAACTGTATTTCGTCAGTCATCAAACAAGACTATCATCTGTGCGTTCTAACCCTTTTAAATTAATCGCTCCAAAGTCTGATGATTGTAAAGTCAAGTAACTTCTTATCATTACACATTATTCATTCTATTTCAAAATACCATACATCCTAATTACTGTTGTCTAATTGACACATTATAGATGATGGATCATGTGATGAATTATACCTCAAAAAGTCCAGAAAAATCCAGTCCGAGTTTTCCTGAGGATGTAGAAGATGATGATGAAGATCCAATGGATTTGGAGCCATTAAAATATTCTTCTCTCCGTCAACATGTGAACAACAATAACAACATTAATAATGAAAATAATCGCAATAATAATAATAATACAATCAATCATTGTGATGATGACATTGACGAACAACTCGATGTGACGATGTTACCACCGGAGGATGAAGACGACGATATTGGTGGAACAACACGTGGATTCATGTTAAATGTTGATAGCCCACGTCATCCAACTGATTCAACTGAAAAGAAAGTACATTGGTCGAATCAAAATGTTCAAACATTGTTAGATTGTGTAGAAAAACATTTGGATGAATTTAATATACAAAAAAAGCATAAACAAGTTTGGCAAATTATTGGCACAGAAATGGAATCATTAGGTTTTACCATGGAACATTGTTACAATAAATGGAAGAATTTACGTCGTGATGTTCGTTTATTGGTGAATAATCCACAGAAAGCTGTTCGTAACGCTGATATTCTACGACGTGTGGCTCGTTTAATTTTAGTAATCTATCCAAATATCGATGCTACAACTATGCAAGTAACCGGTGATCGTATCAGTACAAGTAAATCTACACCGAATACACCAGGTGGTCCCGGTAGTTTGTCATCGACCAGACTTACATTATCCTCATCATTACACGCTCCAGACTCACCATTATACTTTGGTCTATCTAGAACGCGTACACCACATTCCTTAACACCGAATTTCCATTCATTAAATGGTACAAAATATAAAACTGAACAGTCCAATTATGATACAACAACTAATACTCCCACTACTACTGTGCCTGGTACTGCATTGTTCACCAGTAATTCACGTTGTTCAGACAATGATAAAAAACACCATGTATCATCTACACCTAATTCAACGAATCATGACAATAATACCACAATTTCACAACATGCTAATTCTGGATTTCCATTCATTTTTAATCCCGCAGCAGCTGCTCTTCTAGTTCAGTCACAGTTATTCAACGATTTACTACGTCAACAACAAACACAACTACAAGATGATTCTATACCTTTGGATAGTATACAACAACGTGAACAATTCTTCGCTCTTACTGCCTCTTTAAAAAATGCTTTACACTCTACTAATAGTTCGAATACCACAAATGGTGGTAATGCTACACTCACGCAGCATACTACTAATACTAATAATAATGGTATTAATAATGCCAATAAGAGTATAATCACAAATGGTAATGATTTTAATACAGATAATAACAACAACAGTGCTAATAATTCATTACATGTTGCCAGTTTAGCTTCTAATTTGTTGAGTGGTTTAAACGGCATAGATACATCACAATATCTGAATTTATTGGCATCTGAAGCCGGTCTACTAAATGGTAGTACGACTAGTCATCTTAATAATTATAATAATACTGGTCATCCTCATCATCAACACCAGCCACAACAACAGTCATACACTTCTATATCCGATCGATTACCCCCTGGTAGTGAATTAGCTGGTGTTGTTCAGCGTTTACTCAATGAAGAGACTATTCATTTACGCTTAACCGATATGGTTACACATTTGGCCGATGAATTACGGGCAGCTGGTCTGCGTAGACGTGCCACATTAGATCAACTATTAGAAATTATGCAAGGTGGTGGCGGCAGTGCCACCACTGGATGTGTATCGGCAGTTGGAACAAATACATCTATGAGTCTTACTCATAAAAATTCAGATACTACGCATCGTGTTTAGTGAGTAATTATAAAATCTACGGTGGAATATTTATGTGGGATTTAATTATTTTTGTGTATCTCATAAGAGAAACAACTATCAACAAGGTCAGATGAATCAATAGAATAATACTAATGTCTATGGATATATTATGTGTGTAAACATGAGAAATCAAACCGGTAAATTCCAATGTTTAACTTAAAAGCATTTTTTTGTTGTTGTTGTAAACTTTTATATGTTAAGAAAGAAATTTTCTTGTCGACCTGTGCCGACTGTATTCTCAGTGTGTATGTAGGACAAAACAACATGTAGAAAGCATTTTGTGTAAAATCTATGGAAGATTACTGTTACTCTACATTCACACCATAGAGTGTTTGTTGATTCAATGTTTCCTTCTTCTGTTTCTTTGAAAGTCTCGATGTGCATTCTAATCACACGAATTCCGTTGTTTTTTTAAAAACACTTTTGCTCTGGCAATGTAGTAACATTGAATACTACTGCCCCTTTGACTAATCCGTAAAGAGGAGCAGTGAACCATGTATCATAGGGTATCTCATTTTTGTTAATTGTGTTTTCTTTTTTTTATTTTCTACAAAGATACAACCATTTTTTTCCACCGGTCCTTTTGCAAATTTTTTTACGTAATGCATTTTTATTTGTATGTTGTGAGATGTTTTCTACACACACACACACGCACGTACGTACGTACGCACGACGAAAAGTAAAACTCACATTTCATATTATTATTATGGAGCATTTATTAATGAGTTTTCTGAACAGCGCCGGGCTTTTTTATATGAAACTAATCATCACTTTTTTTAGAAAATGTCGTCTACATTATTTTCGTCCACTTCCTCCTCCTCCTCCTCATCATCGTTGTCATTCAAGTCATTCATTTGTTCACCCGTTGAGGTTTCATAATTCTGAATGTACACTAGATCTATCCAACTAATCCATTTATTAAAGGTTGTTTATATATATACATATATCCATTTTCCCTTACTCAAAAAGCAGCAGTAGCAGCAGCTCTATATAAGTGTAGTTTTTTGTGTGTACTTTTCTAACCATATTCTTCTCAGTTTTTGTCAGCGAATAGACTGGTCAGCAAAAACACGTTTTTTTTTACAACAAATCTAAAAGTATGGCTGTGGTTTCAATAGTTTTCTACAGTTATTATTTCTATTATTGTTATTATTATTCTTTTTTTTGTTTAAGGATGCTACTCTCGTCAGTTTTTCTTTTTTTTTGATAAGTAAACATTCATTCGACACTTCTCGACTCGCACTTCATCGGTTCCATAACCCTGTTCATATATATATATATATATGTATGTATGTGTTTTTTTCCAACCTTTCCCTTTCCTTGTTATATCTTTTGTTTCCAAAGTAATATTTTTGATATATATGTATCTAGTGTATTACTATCTGTCTGGTAAAATATGGTACTACTACTATTACAGTCAATATATATGCCGCGCTGTTTATTATCATATTGACTGTTCTTTATGGTTCTTTTTTTTCTTCTTCAAACTAATGGGATTATCTTAGATCTCATTTTGCGTTGTGTTTTGAAAACTTTTTTTGAGTAGAGTGAACATTTGTCATACATCATCATCATTTTTCTTATCTACACCTTAGTGATGATTAATTGTCACCTACATAGAGACACTGAATGAAAAAAAACAAACTCTGAGGTTGTTTTTTTCCTATTATTTGTTGTTGTATTAACTCTGCAGCATATCAAACAACTCTAAATCCGGTGTTTGTTTATCTATGGAAATTCTTCTATACAATGAACATATGTATACCAAAATTGAATCTGTTTTTTGTCTTTTCCTTTATGTGCAACCTTTTTTTATTCATCATTTCAATGATGGTCCAGTGTATCCACGAACTTCTTTATCATTTATGTATGTGAATATGAGCATCTATCTCTCTTGATGTGTGTGCATTTTCTCTGAAAAAAGAAACAGTTCACCTTCAAACATTTCCGCCTTACAGTTCTTTGAAAATTAGGATCCTCTTTATTCTAATTTAAAAGAAGCATCCATGGCTTCAATAAATTCTCGGTCATTACCTTACTTTTGTTATAACATCGGTATTGTTATTATTATTATTATTGTATCACCAGTATTTCTTTATTCCTTTCTGTAAACAAATCCTATCGAATACGTTCCATTTTGAAGAAAAACGAAATTATTTTTTAATACCCTATTGCATTGTGGTAGACTGTTCTAGTGTATGATTGATTGCACATACGATGCTCTATTTTTTATTTTGACATGCTTTTAGTCCTTACCCCCCCCCAAACACACACTCTACCCCTATCAACCTCGTTTGTATTACTATGTAAGAAGGAATAGGGAGATCTATTGTTGCTATTTTTCTCATCCCTAAACTCTACTATCTTTTTTGACAAAAATTTTTGATCTTATTTTTTCATCATTCTCGTTATCCCATCGAGTTTTTCTTTTTTTTTTAAAGGGACTTCATTAGTAGGAAGATAAAGATAGCCTTCATTGAATTAATCATTCATTGCACATACACACACACACTTATGAAACAAACAAATTTATTTTTACAAGAAAAACATTTCAGTAAACATGAGGTTTTTTAAAAAAAAAGATGAACTGTGGTAGAATAATGCAGTTCATCTAATTAGATAGAGTTCAGTTAGCATGTATGTATGTGTTGAAATTGAATACCATGTTTGGGTTGCAATAACAAAAGGTGAACAATTCCCTTCCGCCCCCCCCTCGTTCATTAAAAAAATCTCGTGTGTGTGTGTGTGTTTTGTATCACAAATAGAAAGCGATTACCCTAGACTATTTTTCAGCTTAATTTTTTATATAATCCAAACAAAAAAAACAGAAGACTTAATCCCTTTGATTCCAATGAAGTGACTATTTTTTTTCCTTCTCATCATCGATATACATACATGTATGTTGTAGTACATCGATGTATTTCATTCTTATATTTTCCTGTTGTATTAGTATATATGTGTATGTCTTTTATATATATCTATACTTACCTATTCCATATATCTTGGCTGTTTGCATTTCTCATATTCCTTGTTTTTTCGTTCCAGATCTGTGGCAGGTGTAGGTGAATATTGTTGTACACGGGTTTTTATCTTTTTGTTTAACGTACATACATATGTATATTATATAATTGTAATTTTTTGTTTGTGTGCACTTTTCCATCAGAATGTTTTGTTGTGGTTAGTATCAATGGTAGTAGTAGCAGTAGTAGTGCTCGTAACTGTAATTGTACAACACACTACTAATATGAATTATTTTTTATTTTTGCCATGTACATAATTTCTATTGCATTCACACATAATTAGTGTAATTTATGTAAACTCTTTGTTTTTCCTAAGTTAAATGGGTTGTGAATAGATCGACGTCAGTCTTGTGTGCAGTTACGGGTATGAGGGCTAATATCACTTCCTGGCTGCCCACACTGTGGAAGAGTATTTCTTGAGGGACCTGAAAAGAAAGTTGGATTAATGTTGGTCTTAACGACCTGGGAGCGTGACCGCAGTGCCCAAGGGACAACTACTTGAGACCGGTCACGCATGGCCTTTTTGTGGGGAATTTTTGATGTGTTAGCTCCGTTCTTCAAAGGACCTTACTGCCGGAGACGGAAATCCGTGGGATAAGGCGAGGTGTGTATTTTTAGGGTCGACCTTTTCTAACCACACCCACTCCTTGTGGGAAGGCAGCATCGCTGTTATGCTGGTTGTCTGAAGGAAACACCTTACTGCTGTCACACCTGTGTACAGTCAGCAGTACGACTTCGCCTTCGGACCTTGGGTTTACTGCCTTTAGTCTTACCGCTCTTCAACCGACCTCTTTGGTATGGTAAGATCTTGAGGAACGGTTGTCCCAGCCAGTATAGCTCGACTGGTTCATCACGATAGGCAAGCCCGACCACCACGTCGAGGTAGCAGCAACAGTCGGGATAGATCGACTTAGCCAAGATGAAGCAAGTATAGAAGGAAAATCAACTTTCAATCATTAGTGTTCTAAAGATTTGAATCAGTCTCCATCTTTGTGACTGTTTTAAAGAGCCAGTCGAACTATATTTTCTACAACATTATTCCTTTAAGTGTTATCATCTTAGCCAGTCAGTTGGAGAGTTGTAAGCGTGAAAGAAGTAATTGGAGGCTCAATAGCAAAACCATACTGCTGACTATACAGGGGTTAAGATAACAGTAAGATGTTCCCCTCAGATAAATGGTGTCTTCAGCGTTGTTGTCCTCCCTCAACAGAAAGAAAGTGTTAGGAATGATTGACCCTAAGTAATACAGTTTAATTTGACCCACATATTTCCATCGACGGTGGTTAGGTTTGAAAGCTACACAAACAGGCGATGCGCGATCGACCTTGAGCATTTTCACTTTGGGCTCTGTTATCTTGATTCTAGATTGTCAAGATCATACTAAAGCCAGTCTTCTTAACAGGTCTTTCATACATATAACGTCACTCAAGACCACTTCTAGTTTAAGAAACCGGGTAGTTTCGCTCAAAACCTTTGCTAGTTACAGTGAGCCTCACTAATAAGCAAAGTAGCTGTCGTTGAAGTAAATGCACAAATTTTTTTCTGCTTGTCAGTGTGGACCGGATTTTAATATGAACAAAAGTCATGATAATTGGGCAATCATAGCTACAGATCTTAGTCTTTTCGCTCCTGATTATCGACATAACTTGTGTTTTCCATGATCCTTTGGAGACTAGTCCAAGTCTTACTCAATTTTGCGATTAGAAACTGTGTCACTAAACTGTAAGAACTACTCTATGAAAGAATGAGTTTACTAAAATTAAGTGATCATGTAGTTATTCGTCTAACCATGTATAAATGAAGGCTTTCTGGTGAACTATTTGTGATTATCTTATATCTAGATAGCAAATTCTTAGTGTTTGAACTGATCACATGTACAGATCAGTTGGATGTAACTTCCTTAATTAGCTCCTGCCAGGGAAGTCCTACTCACTGCCTTCTCACACCACGGGTGTTGTTTACGAAATTGAGAGGCCGAAAAGCGAATGTCCGGCACTTTAACCGGGTTGATGAGTACGAAGGGTCCACCTAAGGGAGTTGGAAAACTCTCATTCCGAACCGGTGGTGCATATAAGCTCAGTGATCCTGAGAGAACAAATGGCGTGTGAACGCATTGTTTGTCACCAGCTACCATGGGACTGCATCTCCTTACGATGCTCCACTACCTTGTGGATTAGGCTTTTAGGTCAAAGGCTCCAGGTATGGCCCTCTAAGGAAACCACCTGCTTCAGTTTGGGCACCTGGGTAGTTTCACAGCCCTCACACAAACCGAATGAGATTTGTGCGGCACATATATGTCTGGTGCCCTCTTGTGCCAATATTTATGTGTTTAAATAAAATAACTTACTTAATCTGGAACATGTTGAAAAGTTCCAAACGTGGTCAGCGTAGGCCATAAAATACTGTTAAGTATAGCTAATAGTTCATAGCGAACTATTTGTGTCTGGGATCATTGTATCAACTACGCTTTTGTATAATTTCATTAAACAGGGATGTAATGATTTCAATAGTTGAGATCATGAGTCAATTGAAGCTGGACCACCATAGGAATCCTGGAAGCACTGGGCGGCCATTTCGTCCTATTATGGGACTCCTCAGCAGTCTTCATCCACGATCCCGCTCGTGGGATTTCGAACCCAGGACCTATCGGTCTCGTATATAATGGTAGTCAATCTTGGTTAGTGTATTCACATATTTGCTACACCAGCATTATGAACTTCAGAAATTTGAAATTCTTATAAAATCTAGCTTGTTCTCTAAGTAGTTTTGTATTACAATTGTCTAGCTGTTTACTTATCATCAGTTGATTGGTTCATTTCGATTATAGCGACATAGTTACCATGAGGTTTGGTTTATCTGTGAATCTTGACGTATTACTATCAGTTTTGTCTAATGATTAAAGCTATATTTAATGTGCGGATATGACTTTGTTCATTTCATTTGTAAGTCACTTTCAGTTATTATTTTGTCTATTAATATTACTGAACTTGTGTAATATTTGTATTTGAGATCATGTTATCAGCTCAACTCCGCTGGTGAATTGATATAAAAAGACATTGCTAATAACGAACCAAAATGTTGCCATTTAAAACACACTTATAGTCCGCTGATATTTTAGATCACTTATCTAGTATGCTAAATGTACATTGATGATAAGCTTTTATTACTCAATACTTAGTTTGAAGTATTTAAAAGAAGTTTATTTTTCACTAAGAAAACATATCAACCATCTTATAACCGGTTTTCTGTGTAAACACATGGTGACTGTTAATAACTTTAAAGAAATCTTGACACTCAACTGTAATTCATGGCAGAAGTATGTTCCCAGTTCTAAGGTTACCAGAGCGCTTCTCTTTCGAGTTTTATGAAACCGTAATTAACAGGTTTCTGATTGGTTAAAATAGACAATTATTTCCTATTCAACCCTTAATTATTTTGAAAGTTTGATTAATGCGTCTATATGTTCTGAAATATCTTAGCACATTTCTTATATTAGGCAGTCATAAAGAATCACTTGTTAGTATAATGTCTCTATAACCTTTAGACAATATAACTTTTCAGGATAGGTCTGGTCTTTGGTAAGAAGATTCATTACATTGAACGGTAATCAGTATCATGCCTGTTTAGTGTGTTGGTCCATTTTCCAATATCATATTACGACAAAATGAATATACTTACTCATGTTACCCCTCGTGGAGGAGCATAGGCCGCCCATCAGCATTCTCCATCTAATTTTGTCCTGAGCAATCCTTTCCAGTTCTTCCCAGTTAACATTTATCCTTTTCATATCTGCTTCTATTTTCCGACGTAATGTGTTCTTTGGCCTTCCTCTTACAAAATGAATATAGCGAAATTAATTACAAGAGACCAAAATAAGATTGCAGCATTGGTAGCAAGAACGATTAAACAGTGAGAGTATGGTTCGAACGGACTGGATGAAGATGTTTGTATGAAGAAATATTGCGATTCAAAATCGAGAAAAATATAAATGGGGAGTGGATCTGGGTTATTACGAACGATTCTAAGTCACCCAAAGTTCCCAATTACTGGTCGCAGTTATTACGCGGATCTCGATCAGTTAGTTTTGATCTACCAACGATCAATGACTTTGTGAGCTGGTGCCACGTGTTAGTTTGCCTGCCACTAGATTTCCCCCACCATACTTCACTAGCGAATATGGCTCTCGAGGGGGACAGTGGTTAGACATAGATAACATATTCAAATAACTTCAGTCGGTGAAGATTTGCAAGCTTTCTATAATAATTGCCTGGTACTCCATGCCTAACCTCAACGTCGCCCGCTCGGACATCCTACGAAATGCGAACAAATTTTGCAGACACCGATGATCGAATCTCAGTAACCTACGACTATCTTCTATTCCTAAAAGACACATTCCACAGTCAAAGTAGAACGGAGCGAACTGTTTTACAATACACTTGTCCTTTGGTTGATAGACAAAATCTCCTCTACGTTATAAGTAATTTAAGTTACAAAAGTCAAGAAAACTCTCTAAATTCGTGACAAGTTTTCATCAAACAACAACCCATCAAGCTAACTAGACTTCCAAAGTAAGTGAAATGACCAACTACTCCATTCCATATGATTAGTTCAGGTGATGATACAGACAGGTTCTAAAGCAATATTTAGGATTCACAGAGAGAGAATTACATCCCAAACATCTTGTTGTTGCCCAAAGCGATCAAGAGACTCCATTTTTTCAGCGCATTCACCCAATAAGACTATGCAACCTCTGTATTTTAAGTTGATAAATGAACCTTTTAGTAGCAGATCAACGCCTGAAAAGTCAGAGGACGAAATTAGTATTTCTAGGAAGAAATTTATTACAAAATAACAAAAATGGAGACTAAACAATTCTGGCGATCACCGCTTGAGGTTGACAGTTCTTCATAAGCTCTTGACTTTGAGTAGAGACTCTTTATTATGTTTTTGTACTCTGGTACATCTTTCAATGACAAATTTTGATACAGAACTTTTCGACGTAACCTACCAGTCAACTATCAATCAGCATGATTCTTACCTACCAATGAACAAATTGAGATATTTCCATAGTTGAAAGCGTGAGTCAATTGAAGCTAGACCACCATCGAAAACCTGGAAGCACTGGACAGCCGTTTCGTCCTATTATGGGACTCCTCAACAGTGCGCATCCACGATCCCGCACTCTCGAGATTCGAACCCAGGACCTACCAGTCTTGAAATTGAGATATGATAAAATATGCTGAATATTCATCTTTATGTTTTGTAGTTTTTTTCATTTTATCAACTTTGATGTACAAGTTTGGACTTATCATTCTTCATTCTTTTCTTTATAAATCATGTGATCTATGACTAACCACTTGGATATAGAATAGTACCTTTTGATTAAACAGTTAAAATCAAGTATATTTCATCAAGCCCCCAAATGCCGTGGTACGGCCGAGAGTGGGGAGAGTCTGCTCTCCCTCTCGAAATGCTCTCATATGGCCACGCGAATATATAGCCTCTGCCAAAGAAGTCATACTCACTGCCTTCTCGTGGCGGGGGTGTTGTTTACGAAAGTGAGAGGACGAAAAGAGAATGTCCGGCGCTTTAATCGGGTTGGTGGACACGGTGAGTCCACCTAGGGGAGTTGGAAAACCCTGATTCCAAACCAATGGTGCACATAGGCTCCAGTATCCTGAAGGAACGAATGGCGTATGAACCAACTGTTGGTCACCGGCTACCATGAGACTGCATCTCCTTACGATGCTCCACTGCCTTATGGACTAGACCTTTAGGTCAAAGGCTCCGGGTGTGGCTCCCTAAAATAAAACCACCTGCTTCGGTTTGGGCACTCGGGTAGTATCACAGCCCTCAGACAAATCGAATGAGATTTGTGTGACGCATATGTATCTGGTGCTTCATTGTACCAATATTAATGTGTTTAAATAAATAAATAAATAATATCTCATCATTATTCTGTTCTGAAAACACGTGTAAACATTACCATATTGTGGAGAGTCAAGTAGTATTATCTATGAAAGGAAGATGGAAACATACATCGAGAAGATACACCATGCGGCCAAATTTTTTTGTTACTCAAAAAGCAAAGAACATGATTCCCTACTGGTTTCATTACTGAGTAAGTGGTTATTTCCAGTTCACAAGTATCTAGATAGATGCATCGAAATGGAATAAACGAGCTCTATTGTTGAGTGTGGTAGGACATATACTGGAATAAATTTGGATTCAGTTGAAATGACAGTCTTTCATAATCGAAGGAGAATGACAGCTAGGCTTACAGATAAGTCTTCAGTAATAAGGATAGGAGGTCTATTGACCTATTTTAATCCTTGCAGTTTGTTACACTGTGGAGGTCCAATCTCGTCTTGAATATATCAACAGAAGGTGCTGATATTACGTGTTCTGGTAGAGAATTCCAGTAATTCACTACTCGGTACGAGAAACGAAACTCCAGACATAGACGATTTGATCTCGGTTTTTGGACTTTCTTCGAATGTCCTCTCAAATGATCAGCCCTAGGTGTAATTGAAACAAACCATATGATTGAAATTAAAACACCGTTTAAATATTTATATACTAAGCTACCAAGGGTACATTCTTAAGTTTGTGAAATTTATTATCATGAAACCTCCTTTTTATGCCCAAAGACAATTTGTTCGCACCTTGAACATACCCTGACAATCTTTAAGCAAGAGTGATGTGTAAAACATCCATTCATCCCATACTCTGTATTCTCTATCTTGTATTCCTAATACTTGCCATTTATTAATTTTTAATTTAAGGTTTTTCTTTGCAATCGTTAACCTTGAAAGTACCTTTCATTAACTACAAAACTAAGCAAAAGTTGACACGTATTTCGTTGTAGGTTGAAACTTCAATGGTATGCACATGTGATCTGATCAGGTATCTAACACAACCTTCATGTCTCGTGGTGACCTTTCTTCGTTTTTATACAAAACCATGTGAAAGTGTATGATCGGCTGTGTCGTCTCATTACACTATCACAGTGATCGTTCAATTATTTTTAGTTGATCTTAGTCAGTCAGTCAGCTACAACATAGGACTAGGCATATATATGTATCTGTCTACGTTGCCATACCTCATTAGCACAACAAGATGAACACCAAATTCATTGAAGTAGTTACTTCAATGGTAGTAATATAAAAAAGAGAAATTGTGTATAAGGGCATGATACAGGACGAAAGAATAAGTTCTTAGAAAGAAAGATATAAAGCAATTTTAATCTCAAGGTTTAAGGGAAGACAATGAGTGTATACACCTACGCCATTGTGATTGATTCTGAGCCATGTCACACAGAGTCTCCAACCATTGGTTACGATAGTCATGCAGACCCCAACCAAGTAGTCCGCATCTACCAACATGGCTCAGATTAGAAGTTAGTGACTTTATGGACTAATGCCATTTTTTGGTTTGGCCGCCCCTCACTCATTTCCAACCATGCTCAATACTAGTCAGCATTGCTCGTCGTGGTGATCGGTGTACAGGCATGGGTAACACGTGGCCTAACCATCTCAGTCAATGAAGATTCATGACCTCATCAACTGATTTACCATTATTCCTTAATATCCTGTGTCTAATTTCACTATTACTCACCTGGTGATCCCAGCAGATGCGAACAATATTTCTAAGGCATCTGTGATCAAATACTAGTAGCTTACGAGTATCTTCTACTCTTAATGGCCACGTTTCGCATCCATAAAGTAGAACAGAACGGACTGCTGCGCAGTATACTCGTCCTTTAATTGATAAACAGATACCTCGCCTTCTCCATAGGTGACGTAAGTTGGCAAAAGTCAAACAAACTTTCTGAATCCGTGCATAGTTTATCTTAAAGTTTAGGTAGAAGAACAATCTGTCATAACCACGACTTACACCCTCTTTTACTATCTTCCACGATCCTGCGAATTCCACTGAATAAAATAATTTCAAACATCAGATATCCAGTTCTCTAGATTTACATTTGACATAAGGTCAAATCAACCTAACTGTTTTGAATAAATAAACATATGGAATTTCCTAACTAAAGAAGACTGGATCAAGAATTTGTTCTAATTCATCATTTCTCAGTACATACATGTATACATAAACACTCCTTTGAATTTGATGCCTTCAAATTTCGTAGTAAGTACAACAGCTTCAGACTACTAATTCTCTATCAAAGGGCAGTTTGTGAAATAAAGCAATCTTCACAAACTACTCAATAAACAGAAATTTTTACAAAGAAAATTTGGTACAACAAACAATGCTATTATTTGTTAGTAATGATGGATATTGGCTAGCAGTGGGATCCAGTTTGACGTTTCGTCCTATTTGGGACTCGTCAGATGGATGTACCTGTATCTCAGAGTTGATGTTCACTCTGGGACTCGAACCCAGTACCTTTCGCTTCAAACGCCAACGTGTTATTCATTCAGCTATCCATCTTTGCTTACAATGCTTGTGAAATAAGGTTAGATCGAGGCAATACGCACAGTATACACATATGCCAATTAGAGACTGACCAGTTACAGTCCTAAACAACAATGGGAATATTCAAACAAACAATACTCAGTGAATTTAATGCTATTATTTCATTGTTAGGAAATGTTTTTGAAGATATTGTTCAGATAATTTTATATCTATCATAACTTCAAACCTTTCTGTGTAGAAATAGCAGAATGATTATTTCTTGAGAGATCTACGCCCTGATCGTAAAAGACTTCTCAAATGATGGAAAGATAAAATTCTTGAATTAATCTTACAAGCGTCTAAGGAAAATACACAATATCAGTTAAAAGTAAGAAGAGAATGATATAGAGAAAACAATAAAACAAATACTATTGTTTCATGGTAGATGAACCCCTAAATACCCTGGTACGACCAACGGTGGGGAGAGTCTGCTCTCCCTCTCCAAATGCTCTCACATGGACACGCGTATATAGCCTCTGTCAGGAAAGTCCTACTCACTGCTTTGTCACAGTGGCTGGGGTGCTGTCTACAAAAGTGAGGGGACGAAAAGCGAATGTCCGGCGCTTCGACCGGTTTAGTGGATATGGATAATCCATCTAGGGAAGTTGGAAAACTCCAATTTCAAACCAAAGGTGCACATGAGCTCCAGGATCTTGAAAGAACAAATGGCGTATGAACTTATTGTTGGTCACTGGCTACCATCGTACTGCATCTCCTGACGTTGCTCCACTGTCTTGTGGATCGGACCTTTAGGCCGAAGGCTCGGGATCTGCCCCCCTAAGAAAACCAGCTGCTTTAGTTTGGACACCTGGATAGTATCATAGCCCCCACACAGATCGAATGACGAATTGTGGCGCGTATATATTTGGTGCCTCCTTGTACCAATATTTGTGTGTTTAAATAAATAAATAATATGTGCAGTTTTGTTCTGAGACGAATAAGTTTAACCACAGTGTATTCATTATTCACTAAATATATCGTACCAAACAATTTTCTTCACTTCACCATCTTTTTGGTGAGGGATTGTTATATGGTAGAGTGTAATTTGCATTAAAATTTCATCTCTAACATAATATGTAATTCATAAATGTCTATTATGAACATGATCAGTGTAGTGTACTTCAATATGCTGAATAAAAAAAAACATAAAAATAGAAGTTAAAGCTTGAAACGATTTCTTTAAAAGGAACTTACATCAATTCATTTACAAAATAAATGAGGAAATAATTGAAAATTCTGGGTACAATACACTTAGTGAATATTGAATCACGTTACAGTTAACCTCTATTTTAAAATTCCTAATTACTTACTTACTTACACCTGTTACCCCCCAATGGAGTATAGGCTATCGACCAGCATTCTCCAACTCACTCTGTCCCAGGCTTTCCTTTCTAGTTCAATCCAATTGTTGTTCATTCTTCTCATGTCTGTTTCCGTTTCTCGGAGTAATGCGTTTTTTGGTCTTCCTCTTCTCTTTTGGCCTTCAGTAATCCATGTGAGGGCTCGTCTTGTGATGCAGTTGGGTGATTTCCTCAATGTGTGTCCTATCCACTTCTATCCAGCACTTCTTCCTGATCTCTTCCTCCACTGAAATCTGGTTTGTTCTCTCCCACTGTAGGTTGTTGCTGATAGTGTCTGGTCAACGGATTTGTACCTTCTGGATGATGACTTTCGTAGTTCTCCAAGTTTCCTCTCCATACAGTAGAACTATCTTGACATTTGTATTGAAGATTCTAACATTGGTGTTGGTTGACAGAGAAAATCTAAAATTCTTAGTTCATTTTAAAGGTTTAAAGTTTCACAACAAATTATTTTATTTTCATAGTTGAAACCACGAGTCATTTGAAGCTATACCACTGTGGAATACCTGGAAGAGCTTGATGGCCGTTTCGTCCTATTATGGGACTCCTCAGCAGTGCGCATCCACGATCCCGCACTCACGAGATTCGTACACATGACCTACCAGTCTCGCGCGCGAGCACTTAACCTCTAGACCACTGAGCTGGCCGGCATCCAACAGTGTTAATGTCTAACTTCAACCAATTATTTTATCATAAAGTCTACATGAAGTATATCCTCTCAACAACAACAAATCTACATAAAGAAAACATATACTACTATTATAAATGACGTCACTACTTAAGATTACATTATATTTAATCAATGTATACTTATTTGACCAGCCTATTTTAATAAACTGACGAAATGATTGTATCATTAATTAGGGCGAAGCTAACTAACGACAATCAATAGAGAAAAAAGAGTCAACGTTTTATCTCGTCCAGTTTTTAAATTAAAAAATTTCAATTAAAGTTATATTATTTATTGATTTAGTTAAATACATAAATATTGGTACGAAGTGGCACCGAATACATATGGGCCACACAAATCTCATTCGATTTGTGTGAGGGCTGTGATACTGACCAGGTGCACAAACAGAAGCAGGTGGTTTTCTTAGGGGGCCACATCTCGAGCCTTTGACCTTAAGGTCTGATCCACAAGGCAGTGGAGCATCGTGAGGAGATGCAGTCTCATAGTAGCCAGTGACCAACAATTGGTTCACACGTCATTTGTTCTCTCAGGATACTGGAGCCTATGTGCACCATTGGTTTGGAATTATGGTTTTCCAACTCCCTTAGATGGACTGTCCGTGTCCACCAACCCGGTCAAAGCTCCGGACATTCTCTTTTCGTCCTCTCACTTTCGTAAACAACACCCCCACCACGAGAAGGCAGTGAGTAGGATTTCTCTGGCAGAGGCTATATACGCGTGTCCATGTGAGAGCATTTGGAGAGGGAGAGCTGACTCTCCCTACTCTCGGCTGTACCAGGGTATCTTGAATATATTACAATCCATCATGGTATATATATATACTCTATATAACATGTTTCTCTAAAGTCATTTATATCAAGATATAATGATGGATATTAATTGTTGATCTGGTTGTTAGAATGGGTATCAGCCTCGTGACTTCGGAAGAATAACATCTTTCACCATGAGGCATCATAATTCTCTTGAAAGAAGATCCTTTAACTCATCAAAAGGATGGATAGCAATTGGAAAGGGTTGATTAGGATAGAGTTAGATGAAAAATGATGGTCGACGGCGTATGCTCCTCAACGAGGAGCACATAGGTGTAAGTAAGTATCATGGTGGATACTGTGACGATTCTGCATTTAACAGAAGGAAATGAAAGGAGGATAACAAATAAATTTGTTATTTTGAGGATATTTGATATTAATTCATACATTTATTTTATTTTTCCTAGATATACCCTAACTTGGTCAAAAAGTCTATTATTACCTATGGTTATTAATTTGTAAATGAAGTAATGTACATTTTGAGGTTAGACATTAACACCATTAGATGCCGGCTAAGTGCTATGGTTCTGGGTTCGAATCTCGAGAGGCGGGATCGTGGATGCGCACTGCTGAGGAGTCTCACAATAGGACGAAACGGTCGTCTAGTGCTTCCAGGTTTTCCATGTTGGTCTAGCTTCAATTGACTCATGATCTCATCTATAAAATGTACATTTTAATCAATCTGTCGATCAATACTTTCAGTGAATTCGACTTCTTCTATGATGATGTCATATTTTCGGATAAGACTAAGTCAACTCAAATTCCTTTGTTGGGTGTGAAGATGAAGAAGATATTTCAGATGATAATAGTCTTACTTTTGTTTTCGAAAAATGAACTAATCAATAGGACCATAGTCTTTCGACCATTATATGTATGTACGTCTTACTATATGGATAACAGTGGTAACATATTCAGTTGAAGAACTGACTGATAAGTAATTGAACTTTTGAACAGTCCCTTCAAATGTGAAGAATTATCATACGGAGAAATGAGAAAATTAAATATTACAAATTTATTATCAGAAGGGGGTTTTTGTGGAGATTTAGTATTTTCATAGTTGAAAGCGTGAGTCAGTTGAAGCTAGAACACCATGGAAAACCTGGAAGCACTGGATGGTCGTTTCATCCTATTGCGGCACTCTTCAGCAGTGCATATCCACGACCTCGCCTCGCGAGATTCCAACCCAGAACCTACCAGTCTCGCACCAGAGCACTTAACCGATAGACCACTGAGCTGGCTAGCATCTAATGGTGTTAATGTCTAACTTCAACCAATCCACGAAGTTTGAGCAACCGTTCATCAGTTGTCTTCAGTGAATTGATATCTCACAACAGACGTGGTTTGAACTCCACTGGTCACTGCTTCTCACTAGAACTCCTGGATTTACCTCTCGAAATCAGTCACTAGTGAGCATATGATTATTATTATCAGAAGGGGGTTTTATGGAGATTTAGTATTTTCATAGTTGAAATTTGACAAAATTTTACTATAGTGAGTAGCCAACACTGAAGTTAGCTTTGGAGTAATAGATAGGGATGACAAGTCAGCCTATGGAACAGCGAATCTTTATCGAATTAATCACATACACAATAACCTCATAGGATACCATGGGATTGCATCTTCTGACGTTGCTCCACTGGCTTTTGGATCAGACCTTTAGGCTGAAGGCTCGGAATGTGCCCCTCTTAAGAAAATCACCTGCTTCGGTCTGGGCACTCGAATAACATTCCACCCCCCTCATTTACCATACTAATACTTTTCAATACTCTGCACAGTTCAGGACATAATAATGGTGAGTAGTACTGGATAATATGTAATAACTGGGGATTTACAACATATAAATGTAAGTGTTAGATAATGTTAAAGCCCGAAGACACTTTATAAAGTATAAATTCACTTGATATTATTTACTTGAATCTTCCCATTGATGTTCAGGACTACAATTGATTAGTCTCTTGTTGGCATATATGCATCCTGTGCGGACTGCCTCGATATTGCTTAAAGTTACAAGCTTTATAAGTAAAGATGGATAGTGGCTAGCAGTCCTAAATAATAATAATAGGAAGATACAAGTAAACAACAACAAGTGAATATAACTTTACCCCATTGCACAAGCAGGTGAATATTAGGACTCAGTAGCTAAGTGGGTAATGCGATGGCGTTCGGGGTGAAGAGTATTGAGTTCGAGTCCCAGAGTGGACTTCAGCTCTGAGATGCAAGTACATCCAGCTGACGAGCATCAAATAGGACGAAACATGCACCCTGGATTCCATTACTAGCAATCATCCATCTTTGCTTATAATGCTTGTGAATTAAGGTAATTATCAAGATAATCCGTACAGGATGCACATATACCAATAAGAGATTGATCGATTGCAGTCCTACACATTTATATGTAATTTAGATTGATTAGTCATAAAAGAAGTGAATTCTCATTCATCTGCTTGAACATTGTCAATGATTTGAGAGAGGGCATATAGGCTTTGTATATCACATTTGCATTGAACTATTGATCAAGTTTGGAAATGATATAAAGGTAGATCTCTAAGAAAAATGCAATATTCTGCAAGAGGGAACTGAACACCTGATGAATATACAGGGGTTTCTAGAAAGTGGAAAAGTGACTTCATTGTTAACTCTGATCACATCTAATTTACATATACAAACCAAAGTACAAGTATCACGAGAATTGGAGAAAAGGATTCTTATTCACCTTGTTAAAAATATCCTACTCAGACTTAGATATATTCTCATTTACGTCATCTGTCAACACCTGTTAGATTGTGAATACAATACGGATATTTGCATTTTTATTTAGCCAAAGCCATTTAATTTATGTATCCAGAGTGATACTGTTGTCAACCTTATCTCACCCTAGTAACGTTGATTTACAAAAGGTGGATTTATAACCTCTTTGTTCATGGCTTCAATGACATATATATTTCTTACTTCTTTTCTGTATCAAGCCTCCATTTTTCATTATCTGATGCTTGTCAACTAAAATAGATACAAGTTAGTGTGACTTTTAGTTTGAGATCAATCAAGTTACATCGATTTCAATTACATTTTTAAAATAACCTTTGTCATATTCTTCTGATTTTGATTTCTTTCTAAACTTTCACTCCTCAGTAGTGGAGTTCAACCGTGTCTGTTGTGAAGTAGTTACTCATTAAAGACAATGGTAGATGGAGGTGCATTATTGTGGATTGGTTGAGGTTAGACACTAACACCGTTGGATACCGACTCAGTGGTCTAGAGACTAAGTGTTCTCCAGTGAGACCAGAGGTTCTGGGTTCGAGTCCCTCATGAGGAATCATAGATGCGTACTACTGAGTTGTCCCATAATAGGACGAAATGGCAATCCAGTACTTCCAGGTTTTCAATGGTGGTCTAGCTTAAATCGACTCATGAATTTAACTACTAAATGTATATGATTATTTTAATTATTTAGGACGAAGATATGCCAATTAGAGACTGACCAATTACAGTCCTAACATATCGATGGGAAGATTCAAACAAACAATAATAAATGAATTTAAACTTCACCCCATTGCACAAGCTAGTGGCTATTAGGACTCAGTGGCCGAGTGGATAACGCGATGGCGTTTGAAGCGAAAGGTACTGGGTTCGAGTCCCAGAGTGAACATTAACTCTGAGATGTAGGTACACCCAGCTGACGAGTCCCAAATAGGACGAAACGCGTATCCTGGATTCCACTACTAGCCATTATCCATCTTTACTTACGAAGATTTCTTCGTTTTAATAAAAAAGAATTAAACACATGAACTTTTAGACCTTTTCACATCAACAACTGATATAACAATTTTACCCTAAATAAGGGGATTGGTCAATTTCAATCGATTTTAATTACTGATCTTGTTTGACCTTTCACCTAGATAATCTAATTTCTGATTGGTTAGTATCAGTTTTTAATTTAGAAGGTAACATTAAAGTGACCAAAACGACACTGACTATTCAATTGAATAATATATATATATTGGTAATAGTTAAGTTAAGGTGTCCTTATCCCTGCCTTATGCTTACTATCAAGGTATTAGTTAAAATTGTTAGCTATTAGCTATGGATGGAGTAAACTTGAACTATTCAAGCTAAATTTTTTTGTATCAGATAGGCTTTTATACATCTTTTGTTTCTTGATTGACTTTATCAATAGCTGAATTCATGAGTCGATGTAAGCTAGATCACCGTTGGATGCCAGGTCAGTGATCTAGAGGTTAAGTGTTCAATTGCGACTTCGAAAGTCCTGGGTTCGAATCCTGCAAGCGGGATCGTGGGTGCGCACTGGTAAGGAGTTCCATGATAGGACGAAACGGCTGTCTAGGGCTTACAGGTTTCTAATCGTGGTCTACAATCACTACAATCTCCACAAACCCCATTCTAATCATGACTTCATTAAATCTAAAAATCTATACTCAATGCATCAGCATATTACTTGAGAATTTTCAGTATTAGTTCGAGTTGGTAGCGTTTCTTTAAAAAATAATAACACCGTTGGATGCCGGCTCAGTGGTCTGTCGGTTAAGGGCTTCGGCCCGATACTGGTAGGTCCTGGGTTCGAGTCCCGCGAGTGCGGGATCGTGGATGTGCACTGCTGAGGAGTCCCACAATAGGGCGAAACGGCCGTCCAGTGCTTCTAGGTTTTTGATGGTGGTCTAGCTTCAATTGACTCATGATTTCAACTGTGAAAATAATTTATAGACAGTAACTTGAATCCTGCCATCTAGTTGTTGATGTTGGGAAATTCCTAGTTACTGAATAGAGTTTTCTTTAGTCAGATACATGTCTACTATAAATTATCTCTTAGGGAGAGTGATTTATGCTTGAAAATTGTCAGACGATGAATAACAAAATTCGAAAACTAGTTTTTGAGACGATGGTAAAGATTTGCAACTCAGCTAACAGATTTCAGACCTGATGTATGGTGTAGTCATGATGCGTTCATTGCCTTTCTACAGAACATAATCACCACATACTACTTTTCCAAGTTTTAAAAGTAATATTTAGAACATGACGACAATCTACATTGTTCCTTACAACTGATTGGTCTTTGGGTAGAGACCAGTGTCATACGTGTCAAGTCCTTCTTAGTGCTGGTGGAATTCTATCGAACAAGTTAAAATGTAACCACTAGTCTAAGTGATTTGAGATTGTATTTCTTATCCTGAGATGTTAAGTGGTTGAAGTTATTCGACAGGATACCCTGGAACTAGGTTTCTTTCTATTTAGCACTTGTAGATAGTGTATGCCCTCATTCCTAAAGGAACTGATTCTTAGTGGAGGACTCGATGTCTTGTCATCCAACTTCACAATAAGATGCATTGCCACCGGGCTATTTAAGTGACGACATGACATTGGTCACTACTCAGTTATCAATCAATTGTAGATACTTCTCGGTCCTAGAGAAGGTCACTCATTGACCTAATTGTTCAGTGACAACGCCTCTGATTGTGAAACTAGGTGATACTGGATTGAATCCAACCGAGGGCATTAACTCCCTCAAGACTGAAGGTACGCTTTGTTGACTAGTAACAAATACTACGAAACCCAGGTCTGGAGTTTCCTGTCGACCACCACCAAACACTTTACAACTACATTGTTCGGCAGTAAATGTTTCATTTCTTTAATGTACAATATTTTGAATACAACCGTTCTACTTAGCAGTTGTAGAACAATAAAACTACTATCGCAGTCTGAATCCTGACATCGTCTGTAATGTATATCCTAAGATTTCATGTATTTCAGTTATTTCAGTATTTAGTTCTATTAGAAGACATTTTTTATTTAAATGACAAGTTTTTAGTTATTATTCGGCCTCCTGAATTAACTACTGGAGACGGAGAAACACCAGTAACCAAATTCTTCCTTTTTCGAGACTCCTCAACAATGTGTACCCACAGCTACATCAAGGACCGAATCTTCAAATCGTGCGATGAGAGCATTACAATCATACCACTGAGTTACCAGCCAATACTTCGAGTCCCCGATTTCCGTTAATTAACGATATAACTTGACTATCATTTGTTGTCATAGGGAACTGACAGAAGCTGGAAATGTGAACTACAGACCGTGAACCAGCTGACTAAAATTCATGCGCTCACGGTGAATACTGAATTTTTCCAATCCGATCCCTGATCAGGCTGTCGGTGCGCATTATTCAGTAATCATATACTACGACAAAACAACTGCATGATTCTCTTTGAGTGTCTGTTGTTTTTCACACCAACTGTAGTCAATCCATTATGTCAATCATCTTAAGACTAAAGGTTCAATTAAACGGTTTAATGAAGAATTCTCTGGTAACGTTTATTATTAAACGATAACTGTTATATATACATACCCGTTTCCCATAAATATGAGTTATACATAATCAGTGGATTAAGTCTGAACTCAGTAATTACATTTTAGCAAGTTGGTTTTCTACGGGTGCAGATGTGAGGGCGAGGATCAGCAAAGCAAGAGCACCATATTTACAACTGAAGAATATCTGGAACTCAAACCAATTGTCAACCAACACCAAGATCAGAATTTTCAATACAAATGTCAACACAGTTCTACTGTATGGGGCGGAGACGTGGAGAACTATGAAAGCCACCATCCAGAAGATACAAGTGTTTATTAACAGTTGTCTACGCAAAATACTTCGGATCCGTTGACCAGACACCATCAGCAACAACCTACTATGAGAGAACAAACCAGATTTTAGCGAGGAAGAAATCAGGAAGAAGTGCTGGAAGTTTACTGGGCACACTTTGAGGAAATCACCCAATCGCGTCACAAGACAAGCCCTCACATGGAATCCCGAAGGTCAAAGGAGAAGATAAAGACCAAAGAACACATAACACCGAGAAATGGAAACAGACATGAGAAGAATGAACAAAAACTGGATAGAACTAGAAAAGAAGACCCAGTACAGAGTATGTTGGAGAATGCTAATCAGCGGCCTATGCTCCATTGGGGGTAACAGGCGTAAGTAAGTAAGTAAAGTAAGTCTTTAATGTACATTAGAAACAACAATCCTTTATTATTAATGTAACCTTAAATATATTATCAGAAGGGGGTTTTTGTGGATATTTTAGTAATTTTATAGAGTTGAGATCATGAGTCAATTGAAGCTAGACCAACATGTAAAACCTGGAAGCATTGCTTGACGGCCGTTTCGTCCTATTATGGGACTCCTCAGCAGTGCGCATCCATGATCCCGCGCTTGCGAGATTCAAACCCAGGACATACCAGTCTCGCGCCAGAGCACTTAACCGATAGACCGCTGAACCGGCATCTAACAGTGTTAATGTCTAACTTCAACCAATCCACGAAATCTGAGAAACCATTCACCAATGTTGTTCACTCTGGGACTCGAACTCAATACCGTTCACTTCAACACAAAACTTCTATCATAAAATACTATTAAATATTATTATCATTAGTCAAACAAAATAAAAGGCAACAGTCTAGAAATTAGGGTTTAAATACATTTTTTCTCATAGTGATATGTTAAAACAAATTTTAATGTATTCAGACGGAATATTTTTTTGGTTTTTTAATCACTAACCTCTTTAATGTACATTAGAAACAATAATCCTTACCTATTAATGTTACCCTACATATATATATTAGACAAGATAGGGACTTATAAATGAATTAGACTTATATAGGTGAATAAGTTATGTAACCTTAATGAAAATATTGATATAAATGGACCGGATTATATTTTTTGGGTTTTAATGTACACTTTTTAAGTAGTCTATTCATTCATTCTAAAATTATTAATGTAAATAACAGGATATATATGTATCATGTATACATTGCTTTGTAGATAACTGTTGTGCTCCCGAATACCTTGTTATGACTGAAGGTGGAGAGAGTTCACTCTCTCAATCTCTTAAAATGCTCTCACATGGCTACATGTATATAGTCACTGTCAGGGAAGTCGTACTCACTGTATTCTCGCCATATGGGTGTCGTTTATGAAATTAAGAGAACGAAAAGCGAATATCGGACACTTTAACCGGGTTGATGGGTACGAAGGGTCTATCTGGGGGAGTTGGAAAACCCTCATTCCAAACCAATGGTACACATGGGTACCAGTATTTTGAAGGAACAAATGGCGTGTGAACGTATTGCTCGTCAGCGGCTACCATGTGACTGAGTCTCCTAACGTTTCTACACTTCCTTGTGGATTAGACATGTAGGTCGAAGGCTCCGAGTGTGATCCCCTAAGAAGACCACCTACTTCGGTCTGAGCATCCAGGCAGTACAACAGTCCACATACAAATCAAGTGAATTGTGTGGCGCATATGTATTTGGTGCCTCTTTGTACTAATATTTATGTGTTCAAATACATAAATAAGTCAATAAAGGTTTTGCTAATTAGTCTAGTGGGAAAAAGTATATCAAGTGATCTGAAACTGATATTTTCACTTCTGAACATGATTCAAAACTGTGTTTTCCAATTTCCATGGATAGTTTTTGGTTACAATCAGCTCAGGAAGACAAGAACAAGTGTAATCAACACAGGAATCTAATCTTCAACATATTGTACTGAGTTGAGCAGTGAACTAACCATTAATCACATAATGGATTGGAACCTCAGCTCATTTTGTTCTGAAAAGCTGAATAGTGTCACTAAATGTGTTCCTCTGATGTATACACATCCAAGATGTAGCTCAAAGATGATTACATCATTCTGTGAGGGAATTGATCCTCCCTAGTGTATTTGATCCCGTGTCACTAGGATTAATAGTCAAATACCTTAGCACTATGTTACTTGGGTATCGGTTGATCTTAAACTGTACTGAGGATATATTTACTACTGAGGGTCAAATGGTATTAAACATGTGTCTAAGGTATCTTTTCGACTACCTCTAACCACTTTGCACCTTAAAACATCCCATATGATATCGATTATATGAGATTAATGGACACATTGTAACTTGATTCTATCATCACTAAGAACGACTTGAAACACATGACTTTGGTTACTACTCAACTATCAATCAATTGTAAGGAATGAAGCATGTTTACTGTGTTCTACTACCATCGAAGAGAATGAAAGTGACTGATTGAAATCAAATCCTCAATGAACACCACACATTTACATTCAATACCCATTCATTGAATGAATGAAAAATTGTCCCATAAACACTTGATACCATCATACACATATTGAGCAGTATAAAATAAATGAGTTACAAATTTATATGTACACATTCTGTCTCTTGATAATCGACATCGTGACTTGATTTATTCACCGTAATCATGGAATGGTTTGAGCTTACCTGATTACCTCATCTGTATATGTTGACTTAACTACTGATATATAGAAATGACATATCTGTGATTTCTAATAAACAATTAAATGAGTAAACAGTGTTTTGCAATATTTTGTTTGTATGGAATGTTGAAGAATTTGCAATAGTACACTTTTACGGAAGTTGGATATATCCAATCATAGTTTGTCTACCACTAAGTTCATAAATTTCCATATTGTTTTATTCATTTTATACCATGAATTCACTTCTTTGTCCAATCTTCTTTATTAAAATCACTAAATCTTACTGATTATGCTAAATCGGTGACTAACAACATAAGAAACACAGTAAGCCTTATGAGCGATGATGGATAGTGGCTAGCAGTGGAATCCAGGATGCGCGTTTCGTCTTATTTGGAACTCGTCAGCTGGATGTACCTGCATCTCAGATTTGATGTTCACTCTGGGACTCGAACTCAGTACCGTTCGCTTCATACGTCATCATGTTACCCACATAGCTACTGAGTCCTGATAGCCACTTGCTTGTGTAATGAAGTGAAGTTTAATTTCACTTGGTATTGTTTGGTTGAATACGCAATACACACAGTATGCACATATGCCAATAAGACACTGATCATTTGCAGTCCTAAACATCAATGGGAAGATTCAAATAAACAATACTAAGTGAATTTTTACAGTGAGCTTTATTATATTTGGTATGTGGCTAAAAATCGAGGCCACGATTTGTATTTTGGCCTATTTGAGACTCATCAGATGGATGTACCTTCATCCCAGTGTTTATGCGCATACTGAAACCTAAACTCAGTACCTTTCTCTTTCAAATCAAACAATTTACCAACTGAGCTACTGAATCCATTAACTTCAAAAGTACGGGACTCGAGTCCAAGTATGAACATCAACTCTATCTGATGACACTCAAACTGGATGAAATCCGTGTACTGAATACCATTGTTAGTCAGATTGATTACATTTTAGAACCAGCATAACTGAGCGTCATCTGGGAATAGTTACACAGAGATCACTACCGATAAATATAATTTGTGATAATGTTTTGAACACATCATCATTTCAGCTTCTAATATCAACTATTGGTATTGACTAATGATTAGTAGTCATAAGTGAACGATCACTAAGTGATGATCATTATAATGGCTAATGCTGATCGAATTACATTGATCAAGTTATAATGTGGTCACCAGCCTAAGTGACTCAAAGTTGTTTGAACTATATTGATATTTTAAGTGGTTGGAAATAGTAGGAAAGAAACTCTAATATTAACCTAGGCTTTGCTCTATTTAACACCCATTCATAATAAGGTTTGCCTGCAGTTTTAAGGAAATTGTCATTCGTTATGGGATTTGGAGAACAAACCAGATTTTAGCAAAGGAAAAAATCAGGAAGAAGCGATGGAAGTGAATAGGAAATACATTGAAGAAAGCAGCTAACTGCATCACAAGGTAAGCCCTCACATGGAATTCTCAAGGCCAAAGAAGAAGAGGAAGACCAAAGAACACATTACGCTGAGAAATGGAAACAGATATAAGAAGAATGAACAAAAATTGGATAGAACTAGAAAGGAAGGTCCAGTACAGAGTAGGTTGGAGAATGCTGGTCAGCGGCCTATACTCCATTGGGGGGTAACAGGCGTAAGTAAGTAAGTAAGTTATGGGATTCGAGTCCATATCATCCAAATCATCAACCATTAATATCACTATACTACAAAATGTTAGTTTCAGATCAGACAATTCAATAATAATGTCTTAGGATGTGGAATTCGGTGGCGAAGGTTCAACTTCCACATCGATCAAGACTTCCATCAAGATTAGATATACACCTTACTGACAAGTGACAATTTGTATATCACTCAAATCATTCAAAGTATCCTTCAGACTATATAACACTTTAATTTTAACTATTCTTTATTTTCATGGTTGAAATCATGAGTCAATTGAAGCTAGACTAACATGGAAAACCTGGAAGCACTGGACGGGCGTTTCTTCCTATTGTGGGACTCCTGAGCAATAGATCCTGGGTTCGAATCTCGTGAAGCGGGATCGTGGATGCGCACTGCTGAGGAGTCCCACAATAGGACGAAATGGCCGTCCAGTGCTTCCAGGTTTTCCATGTTAGTCTAGCTTCAATTGCCTCATGATTTCAACTATGAAAATACTAAATTCTCCACAAAACCCCCTCTGATCTATTCTTTATTTCATTTATGATAACATGTTTAATCTAAACAAAAGTTACTGTTTTACTTTAAGTCTTTTTTTAAAAATAACTTTCTCTTTTTTTGTTGTTGGTTGTTTTCACTCCAAAAGTCTCAAGGTTAGTTTTATTCATTGGTATACTCTATCAGTCAGTTTCTTTCTATCAGTAATAAAGATCATTAATAGTAGTTTTGTCTAGTCAAATAGTAAGAATATTCATATATAGAGAGAGAGGGAGAGGGAGAGAAAGAAGAAGTAAGTAAGTAGGCAAGTAGGTAAGTAAGAGAGCGAAGAACAATCACTTCCATTGAATGACATACATAATTTCAATTGGAATGATAAAAAATAACAGGAATTTTGTCTGATGACCTTTAGTTCGATGTTTCAATTGGGAAGTACTGAGAGACGATTTTTCTCTTTTTTTAAAAAAAGGAAAGCAACTATTTACTTAGAAAGATGTTAATCTTAACACATTTTAAAATGTGATAGGATTTGTAGTGTATCTGTTTTATATTATTTAGTATGAGTGAGTTGAAGCTAGACCACTATGAAAAACCTGGAAGCACTGGACGGCTGTTTCGTCCTATAGTGGGATTCCTCAGCAGTGCGCATTTCTTGGAGTTTTAGTGAGAATCAGTAACCAGTGGAGTTCAACCAGGTCTGTTGGGAGATATCAACTCACTGAAGACAATTGGTCAGATGGTTGCTCAACTTCATGGGTTGGTTGAAGTTAGACATTAACACCGTTGGATGCCGGCCAGCTCAGTGGTCTATCGGTTAAGTGCTCTGGTGCGAGACTGGTAGGTCCTGGGTTCGAATCTCGCGAGGCGGGATCGTGGATATGCACTCCTAAAGAGTCCCATAATAGGACGAAACGGCCTTTCAATGCTTCCAGGTTTTCGATGGTGGTCTAGCTTCAATTGACTCATTATTTCAACTATGAAAATACTAAATCTTCATAAAACCCCTTCTGATTTTAATGAAATTAGAAATCTGTTTAAAAGTCAGGCATATATAAATAGTACTATTTTTCATTTATACTAGTTATGTAAATCTTCTCATGGAGGTTTAGGACTGTAGATGATCGGCTTCTTTTGGTATGTGTGCATCGTGTACGTATTATCTGGATATTGCAATTGAATCACAACCATTTTATGCAGATAAGAATTGTGGCTAACAGGGGAGTCTAGGATGTGTGTGTTTGTCTTATTTATGACTCGTCAGCTGGATATACCTACATCCTAGATTTAATGTTCATACTACGACTCGAACCCAGCATTGTCCATTTCGGAAACCTCAGCGTTATCTACTTGCCTACTGAGTCTAAACGGGCGTTAACTTGTGCAAAGGAGCGAGTTTCGATTCACATGTATTAGTTGTTTAGATCTCTTATTTTTTTGGTTGAGACTGTTAACCTTCAAACTTATGGGCATAGATTTCAATAAATTCCATGCTGACATTATACTGATGAATCGTTTATCACCACTATGCAACTCAAGAAACAAATACAGTTAGATACGTACAATTTGCTACATACCTCAAGTTTTTATAAAGATTAATGATACTGGTCTGTTATTTTTAACTGAATCTAACAGTCGGGAGTTCAAGGCTGGAGCTTAGTCAACCCGGTTAAAGCGTCGGACATTCACTTTTCGTTCTCTTAATTTCGTGAACGACACCCGTATGGTGAGAATACAGTGATTATGACTTCCCTGACAGTGACTATGTATGCATACCCATGTGAGAGCATTCTAAGAGAGTGAGAGAGCGGACTCTACCCAATCTCGGTCGTACCAGGACATTTGAGGGCAAGTCATCCAAAACTTTGAAGGTTCTAGAGTAAACTTGATTATGGATATGACTGAGTTAAGCACTTCGACATCATTCAAGCAACTAGTGTGTTATTTTATTGAATACAGACTATCATTTGAACCAACGGCAATTTTCACCCTTGTTTGTGTAGAACAAAGGGTAAGTGCATTAGAATGCTTCTTAATGTTAAATAAAAATGATTAATTTTATGATAAGATTACAGTTTCAACAGTATCTTTCATCTTAGCTTTTAAATGAAAACTAGGATAAACACTGAACGGTTGTTTTGTACTAGGATAAAACTACTTAGTAGTAGTAGACCTTGGTTTCGTGCTTTCAGCAAGGTGTAACTTCAGTCACGAGAGACTACTGATCCGCCCTAATGAATTCGATTATGTGTCGTCAAGCTTCATAGCTAGATTCGGCACTTCTGAATAATCAGGCCTACGAGTAAGGTCTTGTAAGGCCAAGAAGTATTTACGGTTGATTGGTAACCGAGTGGTGACCAACATCATGTATGTCAAGTCTCTATTAGTGCTGATCGATCACTGTGGATCAAACCTCAAATGTAGCCTCAAGTTGGAGTAATGTTAATGTTAGTCTATAGTCTATCATCTGTATGACAACATTTCAGTCTATGCTTCCGATACATAATGAATATTAGAGTGAACGATTGTTAATGATAACTGCCTCATCAGCCTGACGAAGAACTCATCAAAAAACGATAGTTTACTGTAATACTCGTTCATAAATATTGTATGGGAAATTATGGATTACAATGTATAATGGATGAATAAAATTGTTTTGGCATCTGAACTAATACGGACAAAATATGTGGTGTGCAGATCTATCAGTTATCTGAAATTTCCTTAGGAGTACATCTCCTATTGAGATGCGAATATTTAACGGTTTGCACCAGGTCTGTGGATATGCTATGTTCTAAGGGAGCATATGAGGAAATCTGGAAAAGTAAGGTACAATAAAAAACTATCAACCAATATCAAAGTGAAAATCTTCAAAACGTTCTACCATACAAGGCTTTTCTGTCTAATTTCTAATTTTCAATAGTCACATTATTCACCTAGTATTGTTTGTTTGAATCTTCCCATTGATGTTTAGGACTGCAACTGATCAGTCTCTTATTGGCATATGTGCATACTGTGCGTATTGCCTCGATATAGCCTTAATTCACAAGTATTGTAAGCAAAGATGGATAGTGGCTAGC